>NC_057736.1:50210695-50225305 GCF_004010195.1 Chiloscyllium plagiosum | reverse complement strand
CCTATAGAAAGCTTTAGGGTTCTCCTTTATTCTATTTGCTAAAGACTGCTCGTGTCCTCTCTTTGCTCTTCTTAACTCTCTCTTTAAATCCTTCCTAGCTGATCTGTAACTCTCCATTGCCTCACCTGAACCATTTCGTCTCATCAACACATAAGCCTCCTTCTTCCACTTAACAAGAGATGCAATTTCTGTACTAAACCACAGTTCCCTTATCTTATCACTTCCTCCCTGCCTGACTGGGACATACCTATCAAGAACATGGAATATCTGTTCCTTAAACCAGCTCCATATTTCCATTGTCTGCATCCCCTGCATTTTGTTACCCCATTCTATGCATCTTAATTCTTGCCTAATCACATTATAATTGCCCTTGCCCCATCAATAAATCTTGACCTGTGGCATGTACCTATCCCTTCCCATCGCTAAACTAAATGTAACTGAATTATGGTCACTCTCCCCAAAGTGCTCACCTACAACTAAATCAAACACCTGGCCTGGTTCGTTACCAAGCACTAGATCCAGTGTGGCCTCCCCTCTTGTCAGCCCTTCAACATACCGTGTCAGGAAACCCTCCTGTACACATTAGACAAAAACTGATCCATCCAACGTACATAGCATTTCCAATGTTGGTCCCCCATAATGACCACCCTGTTCCTTTTACTCCTACCCAGAATATCTTTGCCAATCCTCTCTTCCACCTCCCTGGAACTTTTTGGAGGCCCTTAAAAAACTCCAAGCAATGTAACCTCTCCTCTCCTGTTTCTAACCTCAGCTCACACTATCTCAGTAGACAAGTCCTCGTCAAAAGTTCTTTCAGCTACCGTTATACTATCCTTGACTAACAAGGCCACACCACCCCTTCTTTTACTGCCTTGTCTGTTTTTAATGAAAGATCTAAACCCTGGAATCTGCAACATCCATTCCTCACCCTGCTCTATCCATGTCTCCAAAATGGCCACAACATCGAAGTCTCAGGTAGTTGGCCATGCTGCAGGCTCACCTACCTTATTTTGGATACTTCTGGCTTTGAAGTAGACACACTTCAAACCAGTTTGCTGTCTGCCAGCATATTCCTTTGACCCTGAAATCCTGTCCCTGTCTTCCCTACTCACATCCTCCTGTGCACTGCAACTGCACCTCCGGTTCCCATTCCCCTGCTGAGCTAGTTTAAACCCACCGAATACCACCAGCAAATTTCCCACCCCTGACATTAGTACCCCTCTGGTTCAAGTGAAGACCGACCTGTTTGTACAGGTCCCACCTTCCCCAGAATGAGCCTCAATTATCCAAATACCTGAAACCCTCCCTCCTACACCATTCTTGCAGCCACGTGTTCAGCTGATATCTCTCCTTATTCCTTGCCTCACTATCAGGTGGCACGGGTAACAAATCAGAGATACCAACTCTGTTTGTTCTAGCTCTCAGCTTCCACCCTAGCTCCCTGAAATCCTGCCTTACATCCCTAACCCTCTTCCTATCTATGTCATTGGTATCTACATGGACCATGACTTGAGACTGGTCACTCTCTCCCTTCAGGACCCCAAAGATACGATCTGAGACATCATGGACCCTGGCACCTGGGAGGCAACGCACCAACCATGAGTCTTGTTCGTTCCCATAAACTTTCTATCTGACTGTCTAACTATTGAGTCCCCAATGACTAACACTCTCCTCCTTTTCCTCCTTTCCTTCTGTGCAACAGGGACAGGCTCTGTGCCAGAGACATGGGGCCCACTGCATACCCCGGTCAGTTGCCCGCCTCAACAGTATCCAAAACGGCATACATGTTTTTCAGGGGAACGACCACATGGGATCCCTCCACTTACTGTTTTTTTCCCCTGTCGAACAGTCACCCAGCTTTCTTTGCCCCTTGGAGTAACTACTTCCCTGTAATTCTTATCTATCACAATCTCAGCCTCCAGAATGATCAAAGTTCATCCAGGTCCCACTCCAGTTCCTTAACATGGTCTTGGAGGAGCAAGAGTTGGGTGGTCTGCCTGCGATATACTTGGATGGGACACTAATGGCGTCCCTCACCTCAAACATCATGCAGGAGGAACATTGCTCTCCCTGCACTACCATCCCTGCTAGTCCCCTTATCACAAAGTAAAAAAGAAGAGACACTTAGCTAAAGTGCCCCTGGTCTTTAAGGTTACGGGATGTTCTTTATGTCAACCACCTTCAGCAGTAATGTTTCTCGCTCTAAGTTTCCAAACAGTTCATCCTGGATTTCATTGTGAAGAAAGCGGAGCTTTGATTATCTGATGTTGTTCAGCAGATGCACTGCAGGATGGTACAGAACAGGCTGATGCTAACAGGGACTTGTTTTGAGGCACTGAGCTTTGCAGTGAAGGGGCAGAACCACTGAAGGATTCCTTCAACTTGTCTGATTCTAGATCCCGGGCTAGAAATGACCAAGGGTTTCTCGCTGAATTAATTCGGGGTTTTGACTCGAAGAGTCTATGACTCAAAGTATGAAAGTACAGTTTACTGGAGTGGATCATGAAGTAGCGCAGTGAATGGGAACAAAACGATGGATAGTTCCAGCAGAGAAGGAGGCAACCCAGAAGCAGGCACCTGAAGACAAATATGTTTCCTTTTCCAGTGAATGGCATCATTTTATAAAGTGGAGACTATTGAAGTGAAGCAGTGACAGAGATGATCTTTACTAGTTGTTCACCTTGTGACTGTTCCCATTGCTACTCATGTCCATGTAAACATCAAAACTCTGCAGCATGGGGGTGTTGGTCTATACGGGGTCAGGGACGCAATGGACAATGTGTCTGACTCTACATCAGGAGATTGTAAGTTCCGCTCCTACTTTGCTTGAATGTCATTCACAGCTTCTTTGTACTTCCAAACTCATCTTTCTCATTGTCCTGAAGCTGAAACGTAGTTTGAACTCCTGATCTGCAGGGATGGGAATCCTTTCACTAACTCCCATCAGTAACTGTACCTGAGAACACCAGGGTCAATCTCACAGACGGGAAGCTGAAATAATCCCACATGTTGCTCATGGGAACCTTTCCATTTCCCAAACCCAATCACTGCAGCTCCTAGGAATGGAAAGGGAACAAACAACAAAGCCCAGTCTCACCTTTGTAAATCTTTAGAAACTCTTTGAGAAACGGAATCAGAGGAGAGTGAAGGGTGTACAGTCCGACTGAGCAGAGAGAGTCAAGGCAATTTGCCCTTCTTTCAGAGGGGAAGCTGATGTTCTCGGGGATATTAACTGATCTGAGATAATGAACAGATTCCTGTAAGATCTGCTCTGGTTTTGCTGCCAGCACAGTCAAGAGTAACCCTGATTCCCTGACTGGGAATTGAACCAGATCCACCGCAGTGAAAGCACCGAATCCTAACCGTTAGACAACTAGAGATGAAGGCAAGAGGCTTGCATCGTTTCTTAATGACACGGCTTTTTAAAAATCCCTGCCGATAAGTTTCTCCTTCAAAATTATCGCGTGATCAAGTTTTCCTAGCAAGGAGGGGGGCCCACCATCCTAGTTCCCAGCACTTGGCCTGTAGCCTTGTTTGCTCTGACAGTTAAAGCGCTCACCGCAATGACATTTTCTCTATGACTTTTAATCTCAAACAACACAATGAATGGGACTGAAGGTTGAGGTGGGAAACAAAATTAGAAGCTGCTGGAAAAGCTCAGCAGGTCTGGCAGCTTCTGTGATGTGAAATTAGAGTTAGACATAAGTCCATATGACCATAAGATCTTGGAGCAGAAATTAGGCCATTCAGCCCATTGAGTCTCCTCCACCAATCAATCATGGCTGATAGTTTTTTCAACCCCATTTTCCCGCTTTCTCCTCGCAAACATTGACCCCTGGTAATCAATAACCTATCTATCTCAGTCTTAAATACATTCAATGACTTGGCCTCCACAGCCTTCTGTGGCAGTGAATTCCACAGATTCACTACTCTCTGGCTAAACAAGTTTCTCCTTCTCTCCACTATTAAGGGTCTTCCATTTACTCAAAGGCTGTGCCCTCAGGTCCTAGTCTCTCCTGCCAATGGAAACATCTTTCAAACATTCATTCTGACCAGGCCTTTCAGTATTCTGAAAGTTTCAATCAGAAACTTCCTTCTAACCTTCATCGAGTAAAGCCTCAGAGTCCTCAAACATTTCTCATATGTTAAGACTTTCATTCCTGGGATCATTCTCGTGAACATCCTCTAGACCCGCCGTAGGGCCAATGCACCCTTCCTGAGCTATGGGGCCCGAAATTGCTCACACTGCTCTAAAGGTAATCTGACCAGAACCTTAGAAATTCTCTCCCAAGTACATTCTGCTTTTATATTCTAGTCTTCTTGAGATGAATGACAACATTGTATGTGCCTTTCCAACTATCTACTCAACCTGCAGGTTTACCTTAAGAGAAAGGTGGACTTTACACTTCGGATATCTGAAGTTCCCCCCATTTAGAAAATAGTCCGTGCCTCTTCCTACCAAAGCGCATGACCTCCCACTTTCCCACGCTGTATTTCATCTGCCAAATCTTTTCCCACTCTCTTATCCTCTTGTATGATGCTGCTCCTTTAACAAGGTTATGTTGTCCTCGGCTTTCTTTTTTCAGAGAGGTCATAAAATGCACAGACTCTGAAAAGTCTAAGTTTAAAGGTTTCAGGGCAAATTTTATTATAGTTAACAGATACTCCCTCAGAAACAAGGCTTTCAAGTTTACAAAAACACTTGTATGCTGAAAGGCATGTGGCCTGTTCTCACAGCTCGGCCTTTCCCTGATATGGTTTGGTTTTAGCAAGCAGAGTTGTAAAGTTGCTGGATCCAAGAAAAGCAGGTCCATGCTGACCCTCTCTCTCTGATTTTTTTCCCTGTAAGACCCTGTGTTTGATTTTACCTTTTGTGCCAAGGGATGTTTATGGGCATTGTTGCAAGTATTTGAAACAGCATGATTAAGTTGTGATAATCTGTTGGGTTTTTTGATAGATTAAGTGTTATTCTGTATCCTGTTCTCCAATATTTGTGTTTCATTCGGTAATCCTGCAAATAAATTCTGTTTTATTTTAAGCTAACTGGTTTGTCTCGTTGTATCCCTCCTGAAAAATCCACATCACACTTGATTAAAACAACTAGCAAAGTTAGGGTCTGGGCTACTTTCTTGAAATATTTTGATGGGGTTTGGCTTCGTCTGTAACACTGTATAAATCTTTCCAAAGCCTCTCCGCCTTCTCAGTACCACTTGGCCCACACCCCACCAGCTTTTTTGTGTCATCTACAAACTTAGCCAGAATGCCCTCAGTTCCTTCTGCTGGTTCATTAATGTATCAAGTGAAAAGTTATGGTCCCAATACTGAGCCTTGTGGAACACCACTAGCTTCCATCTTGAGAAGGACCCACTCTCTGCCTTCTGCCAGACAGATAATCATCTGTCTGTGCTAGTACCTGATCTCTAACACCATTTGCCCTTATCTTACAGAGCAGCCTCTTGACACAAGCCTTCTGGAAATCCAGGTCGATAACATCCATTTGCTCTCTTTAGTCTAAGTTGTCTGTTACCTCCTCAAATAATTCTAACAGATTGTCAGGCATGACCTCCCCTTGATGAAACCTTGCTGACTTTCTCCTATTTTACTATGCACTTCCAAGTACAGTAGTCCCCCTGTACCTGCAGGGGACATGTCCCATAAACTACCACAGAAATCCAAAACTGCAGATAGGAACGAACCTATTCATTTAAATGGGAATCTTACCTTTCTGTCAGCCTTCTGGTCCCTGTTTCTAGAAAGTTCCCTATAATATGTTCAGCCCATGGTAATCCATGGGTAACTGAAACTGCAGAAAATGATTCCGCGGAGACGGGGGTTGCTCTGTCTTCAGAGATCTCATCCTTCACAATGGATTTCAAAATCTTATCAATAATGAGATCAAGCTATTCTTGTCTTTTGCCTTATTCTGTTCTTAAACGGGGGGGTTTGCATTCAAGATTTTCCAATCCTCTGGGATCCTCCCTGACTTCAGTGATACCTGAAATATCACTGTTTAAGCCTCCACTGTCTTGTCAGCAATCTCCTTCAGAACTCTATGGTGTAGCCCATTTTGTCCAAGTAAGTTATCCACTTCCAGACCTTTCAGTTTTTCTAGAACCTTTTCTTTGGTGATGGCCAACATACTCATCTCTGACCCCCGACTCTCTTGACGTTTTGAGGTATTACTCATATCTTCCATCATGAAGACTGACGCAAAATACTTATTTGGTTTCTCAGCCACTTCTTTGGTCCCTATTACTACTTCTTCAGCATCATTTTTCAGTAGCCCAATGCCCACTTTTGCCTCTCTTTTACTCTTTACATATCCAAAGAAACTCTAGCAATCTTTTTTCATATTACTGGTTAGCTTATTCTCACATTTAATCTTCTCCCTTCCCCCTTATTTCTTTTGTTGTTGTGCTGTGTTGGTCTTTGCAGCCTTCCCACTGCCCTTTGCCATATTTCAGGTCCGGTGACCCTTTCTGGGAACTAGCATTTCCAGAAACTTCAATTTCTGTTTGAGATGGGAAAACTACATTCACACCACCTCAGAGAACATAACCTTTACCCACAGACACATTCTCCCAAGAGTGACAGAGACCATCTCCTAGAAAGTAGGATTTCACCCACTTGGCTTATTTTGTCTCATTTCAGGCTTCAACACAAGAGCCTGCTTACAGCAAAGTATTGCCTTTGATGTTAGAGCAACAGCTCTATAATTCATTCAGTCCCTACTGAGACTGGAACTCACAACCCCTGGATTACAAAACCAGTGCTCTAACCGCTGAGCTACAGACTCACTACAAGACACACTGAGAGAGGGGGTCACATGCACCAGAAACTTACTAATCATGCCTTGTATTATAAAGCAAGATGTAACAAAACCAAGACAAGGGGATCATGTAGAGAAGGATGGGCAAATGCAATACTGAATGCAATACTGAATCAGACAGTGTCCAGGGTGATATATACAGGGATCTTCCCCGGTAGTCCAGTCATTCGGATTCAGTACTTTCACAGCCATGTCATGTTGATGGTTACATTTCCAATAATACATTTGAAATATTGATTGATCTTTAGAAGCAGAATTATATCATAAACCAGTCAGAATCACTTCCCTGCATGTTACAGTTCCACATCAGCAATGTCAACTGTGATTTATTTGATATGTAATTGGTTCAAAACAAGAGCAGAAGGATCATCGGGGAAAAAAATTGATGTTTTCCATATGGACTTCAGTAAGGCCTTTAACGAGGTCCCACACGGCAGGCTGGTCATGAAGGTTAGGTCACATGGGATCCAGGGAGAGCTAGCTAATTGGATTCAAAACTGGCTTTATGGCAGGAAGCAGAGGGTGGTGGTTGAAAGTTGTTTCTTGGAGTGAAGGTCTGTGACTAGTGGTGTGCCACAGGGATTGGTGCTGGGATGTTTGTGATTTGTTATTTTCACAAGCGAACTTAATGTGAATGTACAAGGCATGATTAGTAAGTTTGTGAATGATACAAATCTAGGACGTATCATTCAAAGAGAGGAAGGCTATCAAAAATTACAGAGGGAACTTGATCATATGGGGAAATGAGCTGAGGATTGGCAAATGCAATTCAATACAGATCTGTTACAGTTTGGAAAGTCAAACCATGGTAGGACTTATACAGTAAATGGTAAGGTCCTGAGGAGTGTTGTGGAACAGAGGGACCTAGGACGACAAGTACATAGTTTGTTGACATGGCGTCACAGGTAGACAGCATGGTGAAGAAGGCATTTCGCATGCTGGTTGAGGCATTGAGTAAACGAGTTGAGGTGTTATTGGACAGTTGTAAAAGTCATTAGTGAGACCGTAATTGGAGTATTGTGTACAGTTTTGGTCATCTTGTTATAGGAAAGACATAGTTAAACTGTAAAGAGTGCAAAGAAGATTTATGCCAGGACTAGTAAGCCTGAGTCATAGGAAGAGGTTGGCCAGGAAAGGACTTTAATTCCTTGGAATGTAGGAGGAGGATGTGTAACCATATCGAGGTGTAGAAAATTATGAGGAGCAGGGATGTGGAATTGAAAACTAAAAGGCATACGTTTAAGGTGAGAGGGGAAAGATTTAAGAAGGACCTAAGGGACAACTTCTTCATGCAGAGAGTGGTGCATATATGGAATGAGCTGCTGGAGGATATGTTTAAGACAGATACAATAGTGATATTTTTAAAATATTTTGATAGGCACATGGATGGGAAGACTTTAGAGGGATGTGGACCAAATGTGGGCAATTGAAACTAGCTGAATGGGCACTATTGTCACTAGCTGGGACTAAAGGGCCTGTTTCCATGTTGTATTATTCTATGAATCGATAACTCCATGATTCTACTGTGGTTTGTGAGCGGTGACTGTGGACCTGGTGGATAGACACAATGTTGGTGCTGAAGGCCGTTTTTCCTGTTTACCCTAGAATACAGATCACTCTGGATCAATTACCCACAATGACTCTCCTTCGTATTGTTCATTGCATATCTCACCTTGGTTCAGTGGGGGGCTGGGGAGTGGGATCCATACATTTTTAACTTGGCAAACTTTACTCAGGTCAGTTTTGCAGCTTCATATTAAGACCATGACTTTTTGGAGAAGAAAGAGACCATTCAGCCCATCAAATCTGTTCCACCATTCAATGAGCTCATGATTGATCTGATAATCCAGAACTGCACTACCTTGCCTTTCTTCACAACCCTTCATACCTTTACTGATTAAAAATCTGTTGATCTCAGCCTTCAATATACTTAATAACCCATATCTGAAAGCCCATGCTGGAAAGAATTCCACCGGAAAGAACATAGAACATTACAGCACAGTACAGACCCTACAGCCCTCAATGTTGCACTAACCTGTAGGACCAATCTGAAGCCCATCTAACTATTCCATCTTCATCCATATGTTTATCCAATGACCATTTAAATGCCCTTAATGCTGGTGAGTGTACTACTGTTGCAGGCAGTGTGTTCCATGCCTTTACTACTCTCTGAGTAAAGAAACTACCTCTGACATCTGTGCTATATCTATCACCTTCAATTTAAAGCAATGTCCACTCATGCTAGCTGTCACCATCCGAGGAAAAAGGCTCTCACTGTCCACCCTATCTAACCCTCTGATGTCTCAATTAAGTCACCTCTCAACCTTCTTCGCTCTAACGAAAACAGCCTCAAGTCTCTCATCCTTTCCTCCATACCAGACAACATTCTAATGAATCACCTCTGAACCCTTTACAAAGTTTCCACATCCTTCCTATAATGCAGTGAGCAGAACTGTACATAATACTCCAAGTACAGCTGCATCAGAGCTTTGTACAGCTGCAGCACGACCACGTGGCTCTAAAACCCAATCCCTCTACCAATAAAAGCTAACACATTGTATGCTTCTTAACATGGCAGAACAATGGTGTGTTTAACGGCCAGACTGGAAAGACACAAAAAAAAACTGCAGATGCTGGAATCCAAAATAGACAGGCAGGAGGCTGGAAGAACATATTAAGCCAGGCAGCACCGGGGGTGGAGAAGTCGATGTTTCAGATGTAACCCTTCTTCAGGACTGGAAAGAACAGTGTCACTGGAGTGGAGGAAGGGAAGAGAGGACATGGTGACAAAGAATATAACAAGTAAAGCTAAAAGAGAAGGAAGAAGTGGGAGTGAGTTCACAATCACACCATTATTCTATCATTCTCACATTCCGATCACTTCTGAACTATGAACATCCTTTCTACCCCAGCACTCCATCTTTCTCCACACTTCACATCAGCTCTGATGAAGAGTCAAAACATTAGCTTACTTTCTCGCCATTGATGCTGCTTGAACTGTCGTGATCTCCAGCATATTTGGTTTCAGTACAGATTCCAGCATCTGCAGAAATTTGCTCCTAAATTCGTTCTCACCACTGTCTTAAATGTGTGAGCCCCATTCTGATATCAGTCACTCTGGTACCAGTCTGTCATAGAAGGGAGCAAATCTCATTGCATCCAACACGTTAAATCTCCATAAACCTGTATGTTTCAATAATGAGTAAAAGTTTTTGTGGTACTGTGTCTGCGCAGGCCATGGCAATGGCTTTCAGTACTTCCTCCCATTTGGTTTTGTCGCTGACGTGAAACTCTCACTGATTTGACAGAGATGCTCCCTTTGCTGTCATTAATGCCTGGAATTCACGTTTACCTTACAAATTACTACAGGAACAATAAATCCTCATTCCCTAACTGGGAATCAAAACCAGGAAACAACAATGAGAGCGCTGAGTCTCAAAGACTAGAGCACCATGGAAGGTGGCCGCAATGCTTGCAACTTTTCTTCTTGACACTATTTTTGACTTTTTGTTCAGTTGCAAAATGATAGAGAGTCACTGAGTTACTTACAGCAAGGGGACTGGCCCATTTGTTCACTATATCAACACCTGTCATCAAACATGTTGCTTCTGAACCAAGATTCCAGCTCTTGGCTTTGTGTGTTCTGACATTTAAAGTGTTGGATGTAAGTTTGTCACTGAGCTGGAAACCCACTAATTTTAAGTGCTCATCTAAGTAGATATCCCATGTCTTGAGGGCTTCAATAGAACAAAAACAGGTCCTTAACCAATGACAGGAAACATTGCTTTTTTCTAGGACAGAAACTCTATATTTTCCTCCCTGAAGACAGTTCCAAAAGACAAACTCTTTCTTGAAGCTGTTTGCCAGTATCCTTATGATGCCAACAGTGTGGGTTTAAATCTGTAAGGTTATTGCTGATGGCATTCCTTTTGAGCCATCCCTTCTGCTCATCTGTGCTGTGGTGTCCATCAGTTTAAACCACCATCAGTTGTCTCTCTCTCTAGTAACGGTCCAGAATGAGTATGGAGACTTTATCATTTAATAGGAGAAAGTAAGGACTGCAGATGCTAGAGATCAGAGTCGAGAATGTGGTGCTGGAAAAGCACAGCAGGTCAGGCAGCATCTGAGGAGCAGGAGAATCAACGTTTCAGGTATAATGCCTTCATCATGAATGAGGCTTGAGGGCTGCAGGGCTGAGAGATAAATGGGAGGGGTGGGGCTGGGTTAAGGTAACTGAGAATGCAATAGATAGATGAAGGTGGGGGAGAAGGTGGTAGGTTGGAGAGGAGGGTGGAGCGCATAGATGGGCTACCTTCCCCCAAGTCCCACTCCTCTCTCATTTATCTCTCAGCCTTGTGGCCCACAAGCCTCATTCCGGATGAAGGGCTTACGCCTGAAACATTGATTCTCCTGCTCCTCAGATGCTGCCTGACCTGCTGTGCTTTTCCAGTACCACACTCTCAACTCTGATCTCCAACATCTGCAGCCCTCACTTTCTCCTAGGCAATTTCAACCTTAATGCAAAGCCTCTTCCAAGGATGCTGAAAATGTGTTGCTGGAAAAGCGCAGCAGGTCAGGCAGCATTCAAGGAGCAGGAGAATCGATGTTCCGGGCATGAGCCCTTCTTCAGGAAGGGCCACCCCTCTCTCATTTATCTCTCAGCCTTGTGGCCCACAAGCCTCATTCCTGAAGAAGGGCTCATGCCCGAAAAGTCAATTCTCCTGCTCCTTGGATGCTGCCTGACCTGCTGCGCTTTTCCAGCAACACATTTTCAGCTCTGATCTCCAGCATCTGCAGTCCTCACTTTCTCCACTTCCAAGGATGCCTACCTTGAAGAAGTTCTCCTCTCTCTACAAGGATCTCAGTGACTCTTTCTCTCACTGCACCCTCAGGTAATCTCCTCTGCTCTGAAGCTCTTCAGCCACATCCTGAAGCAGACTCACTACCACAGTCACATCTCTTTTCTCAATGCCTGTCTACGGAACCGACTGATCTCACATGGATCTGGACTACATTCGGACCTGAACAGGACAACCAGTATGTACTACAAATCTGAAACCTTCAGAAACAGTTCTCATTCCGGATCGTCCATGCCACACTCGTAGCCATGTGCTGCCACATCCATTCCCTACAGTCAGCCCTTCCCCAGTTCAGGGCCACCCTCTCTCAAAGGACCTCTGCTGTTTCACATCCTCAGAATTCAGATGCTCAAGAAGTGCAACCACATGGGATTAATGTGGATTTCACCAGTTTCTTCATTTCCACTTCCCCCACCAGTCCCAAGCCTCCAACTCACCACCGCACCCTTGACATTTCCATCATCTTTCCCATTTATCCGCTCCACACTTCCCTCCGGCCTTTCACCTTTTCCCCACCTTCATCTACCTATTGCATTCTCAGTTACCTTCCCCTCAGCCCCCTCAACCCACAAGCCTAATTCCTGGTGAAGGGCTTATACCTGAAAGGTCAGTTCTCCTGCTCCTCGGATTCTGCCTGAACTGCTGTGTTTTTCCAGCACTACATTCTCGATTGTTTACCATTTAATGTGTGGCTCAGTGTCAGACTTTGTGAAATTATATCTGCGGGGCGTCCAAGAGACATTTTATTTTCTATTATATGCATTATATAGGTCAGTTGTACTTGTAGGAGATAAATGGAAAGGTTGCTTGCACAAATAACAACAAATAGATAGAAAATCTACAATGGTGGCCACATAACACAAAACAGGGGCCCAGTGGTTAGCAATAAATAAAACATGAAAGAATTGCGAATGCTGTAAATCAGAAACGAAACCAGAAGTTGCTGGAAAGGCTCAGTAGGTCTGGCAGCATCTGTGCAGAGAAATCAGAGTGAATGTTTCGGTTCCTCTAAACTGAGGATGGGTCACTGGACCAAAACATTAACTCTGCTCTTCACAAATGCTGCCAAACCTGAGCCTTTCCAGCAACTTGTGTTTTTGTCTCAGTGTTGCACTGCTGCCTCACAGCAGCAGGGACCTGGGATCAACTCCAACCTCAGATTTCCCGTATCTGTGTGCGTTTCCTCCCACAGTCCAAAGACGCGCAGGTTCGGGTGGATTGGCCATACTAACTCGACCATAGCGTACAGGGATGTATGAATGTGGTGCATTAGCCATGGGAAATGCAAAGTTACTGGAATAACTGGGAGAGTCGGTGTGGACTTTATTTTATTTCAAAAATATACTTAATTCATAAAATAATTTGATGGTCTGTACAGTTGGACATGCCATACATATGTAAACATTCCATTTCTTTGCATACCGAAACAGAGTAATCATTCCTATTTACAGGTCTGTACGATTACATTTTCAGCTGAGGCGTCAGCAGAGCCCAAATGACTGCGTGGGCCCCCTGTTCTTCTTTAAGCAGGCAGACGTTACATGGTGGTCTTTCCCCACTGCACCTTGGCGGCAGCTGTCCCAAGCTTCAGCGCGTCCCTCAATACGTAGTCCTGGACCTTGGAATGTGCCAGTCTGCAACACTCAGTTGGGGTCAACTCCTGCAGCTGGAAGATCAACAGGTTTTGGACTGCCCAGAGAGCGTCCTTCACTGAGTTGATGATCCTCCAGGCACAGTTGATGTTCGTCTCGGTGTGCGTCCTGGGGAACAGGCCATAGAGCACGGAGTCCCGCGTCATGGCGCTGCTTGGGACGAACCTTGACAAACACCACTGCATTCCTCTCCAGACTTCTTCTGCATAGGCACATTCCGGAAGGAGATGTGCGACAGTCTCGTCCCCCCCGCAGCCGAGGGCTGAGAATCCGGGCGTGCATAAAGGATCTCACAGGCAGAGCCCTTCTCACCACCATCCAAGCCATGTCTTGGTACTTGTTGGAAAGTTCTGGTGATGAGGCATTCTGCCAAATGGCTTTGACAGTCTGCTCAGGGAACTGCTCGATAGGATCCATCCTCTCCTTTTCCCGAAGAGTCTCAAGGACACTACGTGCTGACCACTTCCTGATGGACTTGTGGTCAAAGATGTTTTTCTTCATAAGCTTCTCCACGAAGGACAGGTGATACGGAACTGTCCAACTACCCGGAGCGTTCCGCGGCAGCGAGGCCAGGCCCATCCTTCGCAACTCCGGGGACAGGTAGAACCTCAGTACATAGTGACACTTGGTGTTTGCATACCTGGGATCCACGCACAGCTTGATGCAGCCACACACAAAGGTGGCCATCAGGGTGAGGGTGGTATTGGCTGTATTTTTTCCCCCGTTGCCCAGATCTTTATACAGCGAGTCCCTTCGGACCCGGTCCATCAAATTGGAAGATGGCCTGGGTGACTGCAACTGCACAGGTTCTGGGGATAGGCCAGATCTGTGCCACGTACAACAGCAATGACAGTGCCTCACACCTGATGACCAGGTTTGTTCCCGCGATGGAGAGCGACCGTAGCTTCCATCTGCCCCACCTAGCTGATACGCTCCTCCCAAGACTTGGCGCACACCCCAGCCCCCCCCCCCGAACCAAATACCCAGCACCTTCAGGTGGTTGGTCCTGACGGTGAAGGGGATTGAGGATTGGTCAGCCCAGTTCCTGAAAAGCATGGCCTCGTTCTTGCCTCGGTTTACCTTGGCCCCCGAGGCCCATTCGAGAGAGTCGGTGTGGACTTGTTGGGCTGAATGGCCTTGAGGAGAAAGTGAGGACTGCAGATGCTGGAGATCAGAGCTGAAAATGTGTTGCTGGAAAAGCGCAGCAGGTCAGGCAGCATCCAAGGAACAGGAGAATCGATGTTTTGGGCATAAGCCCTTCTTCAGGAAT
>NC_057736.1:50210569-50210678 GCF_004010195.1 Chiloscyllium plagiosum | reverse complement strand
TCGAACTCAGCACCGCCTTCCTAACCTGCAATCTTCTTCCCGACCTCTCCGCCCCCACTCCAGTCTGACCTATCACCCTCACCTTGACCTCCCTCCACCTATCGCATTT
>NC_057736.1:50200893-50210069 GCF_004010195.1 Chiloscyllium plagiosum | reverse complement strand
TGGTTTTGTACGAGGGAGATTGTGCATTACCAACTTAATAGAGTTATTTGAGGAAGTGACCAAGTTGATAGGTAAAGGAAGGGCTGTTGATGTCATAGACATGGACTTTAGTAAGGCGTTTGATAAGGTTCCCCATGATAGACTAATGGAGAAAGTGAAGATACATGACCAAGTGGAGAAAGTTGGTCAGTGGTGTTCCACGAGTATCAGTGCTAGGGACACTGTTGTGATATACATAAATGATCTCGAAGAGGGCACTGTTGGTATGGTCAGCAAGGGTCTGTTCCTGGGCTGTAAATTTTCTTTGTTCTTTAAGATTTGGTATGAATACTCACACAGGAGCAGAGTTTTGGATGACCTGGATTGCATGACTGGGTGAATAATCTGTAACTCCTCCCCTTCCAGCTTTTGGGAGCTCATGTGGACACATAAAGCGGCTAATGCAGCAGCACATTGTTGAGAGAACGGGCAGTCGGTGAAATCTCATTCAAGTACAGTCAATGGAAGGAACAATAAAACATTAAGCGGAGTTCAAGTGCACACATAAACAGAGGCAGCGGAAGTTTGACAAGTGCAGAGAGGAGAATGTGAGAGGAGGTGGGGAGTGCATTAAGACAGTTAAGTCCAGAAGGAGCATAAGAACGGGTGAGAGTTTCAGCTGCAGATAAGCAAAGACTAGGAGGAGTCAGGTGAGGTGGAAGTGTGCAGTCTTGGTGCTGATGGAGATATGTAGTTGTAAACTCATCTCGGGGTGAAATATTTCGCAGTGATTATGATATGTTTGATTCAGACTCAGACTGTTGCCAGGCTGCGGGATGGAGTCAGTGGCAAGGCAGTGAAATTTGTTTTGGGAATTGAAGACAAAGGCCTCAGTTTTGCCATGATTTAATTAGAGGAAATTTCTTTCCATATGTGACCTGCACGGAACTGGGACGTGACAGTGCTCACATCCACCTGCTACCTTGCTACTTCTCAGCGATGGAAGCTGTGTGTTTGTAGATTCTGACAAAGTTCTGGTAAAGTTGTAGGTGCCTAAAATCCCTTTCCTTCAGTCGCTATTTTGTAGAAGCCAGATTCTTGTGAGAGATTCCTCTTCACTCTCTTGTTCTTTTGTTTGATATCAATTTCACAGATGTTAGAAGGGGAAGATATACACGCCAACCATCACACCATGGTCTGATGGAATCATCCATTTGATCACAAATGGAACATGATCAGATTTTGAACATGGAAGGAAAAAGTTCCGTTCCCATTGGAGAGAAACAGTGTTGTGTGTGTGGAAAAGGCTTCAGCCAATCCTCAGACCTCACAAACCACAAATGCAGTCACACTGGAGAGAAACTTTGGAAATGTGACGATTGTGAGGAGGAATTCATGTCTCCATCTGAGCTGGAGACGCATCGACGCAGTCACACCAGTAACAGGCCATTCACCTGTGCAGTGTGTGGGAAAGGATTCACTCAGTCATCTAACCTGCTGCAACACCAGCTTGTTCACACTGAGGAAAGACCATTTCAATGCCCAGACTGTGGAAAATGCTTTAAAACCTCCAGGGATTTGACGTCCCATCAATATGCTCACATTAATGAGAGACCTTTTAAATGTCCAGACTGTGGAAAATGTTATAAAACTTCTGGAGACTTGACATCCCATCAACATGCTCATACTAATGAGAGACTTTTTAAATGCCCAGACTGTGGAAAATACTACAAAACGTCTGGAGACCTGATGTCCCATCAACGTGCTCACACAGAGGAGAGACCTTTTAAATGCCCAAACTGTGGGATGTGCTATAAAAGTCCCAGGGACCTGATGTCCCATCAACTTGCTCACAGTAATGAGAGACCCTTTAAATGTCCAGCATGTGGAAAATGCTATAAAACCTCCAGGGACCTGCTGTCCCACCAACGTGTTCACTCTGAGGAGAAACCGTTCAGGTGCTCTCTCTGTGGGATAGGGTTCAGGCGATCATCTGACCTCATGGAGCACCAGCAGGTTCACACTGGGAAGAGACCGTTCAGCTGCTCTGAATGTGGGAGGGGATTCACTCGGTCATCCAACCTGCTGAGACACCAGCAAGTTCACACTACGGAGAGATCTTTTAAATGCCCAGACTGCGGTAAATGCTACACAAGCTCCTGGGGACTGACTTGTCATCAACGTGTTCACACTGAGGAGAGACCGTTTAAATGCTCAGACTGTGGGAAATGCTTTAGGAATTCTGTGGAACTGAAGTCCCATCAACGTGCTCACACTGAGGAGAGACCTTTTAAATGCTCAGACTGTGGGAATCACTATACAAGTTCCTGGGCACTGTTTTATCATCAACGTGTTCATATTGATGAGAGGCCTTTCAAATGTCTAGTCTGTGGAAAGTTCTATCGAAGTTCTGTGGAACTAATGTCCCATCAACATGCTCACATGATGAGAGACCTTTCAGGTGCTTTCATTATGGGATTGGGTTCAGGCGATCATCTTAACTCTCAGTACACTGGTGACTTCACTATGGGGACAAAGCATTTACCTTCTCCATGTGAGAAAAACAATTAGCTCACTCATCAACCCTGCTGAGACCACACTGGGGGACAAACCATTCACCTGATCCGTGTGAGGGAAGAAATTCAGTCACTCACTCGACCCTGCTGAGGCAGCACAGAGTTCACACGTCTCAACAGTGATTGGACTTTGTTCATCACATTCAGGACTGAAAGCAAAATTTTAATATTCTGGATAAAAGTCAAATAACCAGCTTTGTGTTAAACACAGTGTGGTAGCTCATTGTAAGGATGTCATCACAGAGTACTTGGAAGAGTCAGTACTGCTTCATCGGGGGAAGTCAAATCTGTGTTAGAATTCTTTGAGAAGGTAATGAGCAACTTAAACAAAGGAGAGCCTGTGGATGTGATCTGTTTGGATTTCCAAAAGGCATTTGACAAGGTGCCATATGCGAAGCTGCTAAATAAGGTAAGAGTCCTTGGTGTTAAGCACAAGGTGGATTGATGATTGGCTGACTGGAGAAGGCAGAGATTTGGGATAAAGGGATCTTTTTCAGCATGGCAATTGGTGACTAATGAAGTTCAGCAGGCGTCAGTGTTGGGACCACAGATAGTCAAGTTATGCATTAATGAGCTGGACAAAGGAATTGATTGTGTTATTGCAGGTGACACAATGATAGGTGGAGGGACAGGTCACACTGAGGAAGCAGGGACTTGAGCTGGCTGGGTGACATGCAGGGTCAGTTGGTGGTTAGAAAAGCAAATGCAATGTAGGCATTCACGTGAAGAGACAGAGAAAACAAGAGCAGAGGTATACTGCTGAGGCAATAAAAGGCTCTGGTCAGACTGCATTTGAAATATTGTGAGTAGTTTCAGGTCACATATCTGAGGAAAGATGTGCTGGTGACAGAGGGGGTCCAGAGCAGGTTTGCAAGATTGATTGTGGGAATGATGGGTTTATCATGTAAGAATAATAACGAATCACGTATTAGACAGAAACATGTGGGTTCAAATGAATCTCTTGAACTGTATAAAGAATGTAGGGGCATTCCTAAGAGGAAGATCAGGAAGGCAAAAAGCAGATATGAGATAGCCTTAGCAAATAAGGTAAAGAATAATCCATAGAGATTCTACAAGTACATAAAGAACAAGAGAGCAGCTGGAGAGAGTGAGAGTAGGACTCCTTAAAGGTGAAAGAAATTATCTTTGTGATGAACCTGAGCAGATGGGAGAGATATTAAATGAATATTTTACATCAGTTTTTACTGTGGAAAATGGAATGGAAGCTAGAGAACTCCAGGAATTAAGAAATAACATTTTGAAAACAGTTCACATTACAGAAGAGGAAGTGCTGGAGGTCTTAGAAAATAAAAAGTGGATAATTCTCTAGTGCATCCCAGGACTTTGTGGCAAGTTAGGAGAAATTTGGAGGACTCTTTTCAGAAATATTTGTCTCACCTATAAATACAGAAGAAGTGCTGAATGACGAGCGAGTCACATTTGTTTTAAAAGGGATGTAAGGTAGCTATAGACCTGTGAGACTGACTACAGTGGTGGGTACATTATTGGGAATAATTCTGAAAGACTGGAGTTAATATATATCTGGAGAGATAAGGAATGATTGGGGTGTACAGCATGGGTTTATACAAAGGAAATCATGTCTCTCAAACTTGGGTTTTTTGAGGAGGTAACCAAGAAGATTGATGAGGTCCGAGCAGTAGACAGTGTTTACTTGGACTTTGGTAAAGTCTTTAACAGTGTTCCACATGGTAGTCTAATTAGTAAATCATTAAAGCACATGGGATTCAGGCTGAGCTTGCCAAATGGATACAAAATTGGTTTAACAGCAGGAGACGAAAGACTGGGGGTGGAGGTTATCTTTTGGACTGGATGTCTATGACCAGCGGGGTTCCACAGGGATCAGTGCAACGTTCACTTATTTTGGAGAAGAGTTGTTGCTCAGGTTGTGCATCAGGTTGTAAATTTGCTGGCTGAGCTGGTAGACCTGTCCCTCAATGTTTTGTCACATGCTAGGTAACATCATCAGTGAGCCTCCAGTGAAGTATTGGTGTTCTCCCCCACTTGCTGTTTATCTATACTGGTTTGTTGGAGTAGATGATGTCATTTCCAGTTCTGAGTTATAGAGTAATAGAGTTCTGGTCTGAATGCCAGGCCAATAGGAATTCCTGTGCGTGTCTTTGTTTAGTCTGTCGTAGGATGGATGTATTGTCTCAATTGAACTGGTGTCCCTCTTTGTCTGTGTGTATGCATACCAGTGGTAGTTAGTCATGTCACAGTGAGAAAACAGGTAGCCTTAGATGTGATACATTTGCTGCAGGAAAGTGCTTGTTCAGAAGAATTGGGGACATCTGTTCTTAGTGTCAATGGATAGGTGTAAATAAGGTGATAACGTTTGTTCAGTTGTGGAATGTGTGGCAGTACTTTCTTCTCACGCCAGAGGCTGGAGGTGCACATATTTCACAGTAGGGTGTCGGATAACTAAATTACTAGCTTATATCAAAGACTCTTACCAAAACTTATACTCAATAGGAAAATAACTTGTAATTTAATAAGCTGAGTGGAATATGCATGTAATAGAACAATCCTGATGCATTTTCATGGATACCACACTGACCAGATTTGAATTAATGAAGCTCAGCTCCCTCATCTTGACTGCTCTGTGAAGTGAATCTCTCATTATCCTTATAGGCTAGGAAAACACAGAGGCTGAAAGTTGGAAGATGTTCATGTATGAGTGAGAGAAAGAGAAAATATTTCTCTGTAAATTACATTCACTGACTGAAGGGTTCAAGGGACACAGAGGACGGAAGATTAATCCTTTATGGTCTGATTTGAGTGAACACTGGCTTGTCATGGATTGAATGTTTCTATGTTGTTTCCTGGAGCTCGAGATCCGGGAAGGTTAAGAATTTAATTTGCGTTCTGGTAATCTAAGATGATTTTAAAAGAAAAAGCCATTTTGCAGGGCAATGATACTGGACATGTTAGCTGAGCAAGGTTACCTCATGACCTTTCCACATAGTTTAGGTTAGTCCCCCATTATGATGTACCGATAAAAGGGAAGTTATCTAGCCAAAGCAATCAGCCATTGGGCCTGGCTGGATCAGGGTTTCCCACTTTGTGCATGTAGTTTAGTTAGTCAAGCATACTCCGACCTGCCAATGAGTTTCAAACTTTTGCCATTTTATTGCTGCTTATTTGATTAAGGACATGTGGCGTTTTTGTAAATGCAATTTCTGTATAAAGATAGCTTGTTTGCAACATTAAGTAGCCTGAGAGAGGTCTTGGGTGTAAGAGCTGGCCCCGCTACTCTGCTAAAGGTTTTTAGAACCTTAGCTCAAGCCTGGTTTGTAGGTATCTATATTATAGTGTAACATTGATGCCATTGGTAAATAAAGGTAATAATTTAAACTAAACTGTCTGTAAGAGTTTTATATTCCAGACTACCACAGAGTACGATCTCTGGGACGGACCAAGAGAGGCTACAGTTTGAGTCCATCACGGATTCCCTGAGCTGTCTCAAATAGGTACTTTAACACCAACCCAATTCACATTCAATAACAAGATCTATAAACAAACTAATTGGGTTGCTTAAGGGATCACAATATCAGGACTCTTAGCAGAAGCAGTTATGCAGAGGTTAGAATGAACAACCCTTCCCACGATCGAGCCCAAGCTTTGGGTCCACTATGTGGATGACACCTTTGTCTTCATGAAATGCAACAAATTACAAAAAATCCACAAACACATTAATAACATCCTTACTGGTGTAAAGTTCACCAAAGAGGAAGATTCTCCTTCTGAGACATAACAGTAAGAACGAAAAGCCAATGGAGAGCTGCAGACCAGAGTCAACAGGAACGTCTCACACACTGACCATATACTCCACTACAGGAGTTATCATCCCAACACACACAAATGGAGCTGCATCAAGACATTATTTAAGTGAGCCAGAACACACTGCAACACGGCGGCATGGTGGCACAGTGGTTAGCACTGCTGCCTCACAGCGCTAGAGATCCGGATTCAATTCCCGCCTCAGGCGACTGACTGTGTGGAGTTTGCACGTTCTCTCCGTGTCTGCATGGGTTTCCTCCGGGTGCTCCGGTTTCCTCCCATAGCCCAAAGATGTGCAGGTCAGGTGAATTGGCCATGCTAAATTGCCCTTAGTGTTAGGTAAGGGGTAAATGTAGGGGTTTGGGTGGGTTGCGCTTCGGAGGGGCGGTGTGGACTTGTTGGGCCGAAGGGCCTGCTTCCACACTGTAAGTAATCTAATCTAATCTAAAAAAACACCCAGGAGTCATGAGAAACCAAGGACAAACATCCATGCAATGTATTTAGGAAGCACAGTGTGCCGATTCCTACACAACAGACCTAAACAAGAAGACAACACCCCCAGAGACTCTCGCCACCCTGCCATAAATCAGACGTCTCTGAGATGACAACCAGACTACTCTGGCCCTTATGCATCATGGTAGCCCACAAACCTGCCACCACACTGAAACATCTCCTGATGTATTTAAAGGACTCTGTACCAACAACCAGCAGAATGAATGTCATATACAAAATACCCTGCAAGGATTGCAACAAACATTACATTGTGCAAACGTGCAGGAAATTAGCTGCCAGGATACATGTGCACCAACTAGCCACCAAAAGACATGACCAACTATCACTGGTATCCATAAACACTGACAAAGAGGAACACCAGTTTGACTGGTACAATATATCCGTCCTGGGACAGGCTGAACAAAGACACGCATAGGAATTCCTAGAGGCCTGGCATTCAGACCGGAACTCCATTAACAAACATATAGATTAGGACTACATTCATTGCAGAAACAGAACCGGAAATGATATCACCTGCACAACAAACCGAGACGGATAATTAGCAAGTGGGATAAAACACCAGCCTTTCGTTGGAGGCTCGCTGATGATGTTACCTAGCATGATGAAACGTGTGAGAACGAAGGGCCTGTTTCCACACTGTAGGGATTCTAAGAAACGTTTGAATGAAGGGAAACTCTTTTTAAAAGCAAAAGGGGCCAGTACCGTGGCTCATTGGTTAACACTGTTGCCTCAGAGCACCAGGAGTTTGCACATTCTTGCCTTGTCTGCGTGGGTTTCCTCCGGATGCTCGGTTTCCTCCCACAATCCAAAAATGTGCAGATTAGATGAATTGGCCATGCTACATTGCCCGTGGTGTTCAGGGATGTGTAGGTTAGATGCATTAGTCAGGGGTCAATGTAAAATAATAGGGTAGCGGAATGGGTTTAGGTGGGATACTCTTCGGAAAATCTGTAGACCTGTTGGGCTGAAGGGCCTGTTTCCAGACTATCAGGATTCTGTAGGGATTTTAAGAACAAATCTAACAGTTCAGCAAGCAAATTTTCAACCTGATTTAGATGAGAATATAGAAGGCATGAATAGTAAGTTTCAAAAAGTGTGGTGCTGGAAAAGCACAGTCGGCGAGGTAGCATCTAGAGGATGCAGGAGAGTTTTGAGCATAAGCTCTTTGTCAGCTCATTCCTGATGAAGAACTTCTGCTCGAAACATCAAGTCTCCTGCTCCTCAGATGCTGCCTGACTGGCTGTGCTTTTCCAACACCACACTATTTGACTCTGATCTCCAGCATCTGCAGTCCTCACTTTCTATTAATGGATAGTAAGTTTGCAGATTACATCAAAATTGGTGGCATAATGGACAGTGAAGTAAGTTATCTCATTACAAAGAGATCTTGGATCAATTGGGTTTATGGGCTGAAGATTGACAGAGGGTATTTAATTTTAATGAATGCAAGATATTGCATTTTGTTAAAACAAGCAAGGTCAGGACTTACATAATTAAATATAGAGCCTTGGGTAATGATGAAGAACAGAGAGACTTTGGGGCCCAGGCACATAATTCTTTGAAATTTGCATGTTATGTTGACAGGGTGGTTAAAAAGGCGTTTAGTACGGTTGCCTTAATTGCTTAGAAATTAGAGTATTGGAGTTGTGATAGCATGTTGAGGTTGCCCAGGATGTTGGTGAGGGCTTTTCTGGAGAATTGTGTCCAGTTCTCGTCATACTGTTAAGCTGGAGAGGGTTCAGAAAATATTTATCAGGATGTTGCCAGGAATGGAGGATTTGAGTACTAAGGTCAGGCTGGATTGGCTGGGAGTTTTTTTCCCTGGAGCATGGGAGGCTGAGGGGTGACCTTACAGAAATTTAGAAAGTCGTTTACATTATAGATAAGGTGAATGGCAGGTGTCTTTTCCCTAGGGTTAGGGATTTCAAGACTAGGAGGCATTTCTTTTAAGGCGAGAGGAGAGAAACTTAGTAAAGACATGAGAGGCAACTTTTTAAAACAGATGTGGAGGAGCTCGTGTTGGACTGGGATGGACAAAATTAAAAATCACAATACTAGGCAATGGTCCAACAGATTTATTTGGAGGAGAAAGTGAGGACTGCAGATGCTAGAGATCAGAGCTTAAAAATGTGTTGCTGTAAAAGCGCAGCATCAAAGGAACAGGAGAATCGACGTTTCGGGCATAAGCCCTTCTTCAGGAATGAGGAGGGTGTGCCAAGCAGGCTAAGATAAAAGGTAGGGAGGAGGGACTTGGGGAAGGGGCGTTGGGAATACGATAGGTGGAAGGAGGTTAAGGTGAGGGTGATAGGC
>NC_057736.1:50190660-50199317 GCF_004010195.1 Chiloscyllium plagiosum | reverse complement strand
TGCCCATAGCTACTCCTTTGGTTTGGAGGAAGTGGGAGGATTGGAAAGAGAAGTTGTTCAGAATGAGGACCAGTTCAGTCAGTCGAAGGAGGGTGTCAATGGAAGGGTACTGGTTGATTCGGCGGGAAAGGAAGAAGCGGAGGGCTTTGAAGCCTTCGTGATGGGGGATGGAGGTGTATAGGGACTGGATGTCCATGGTGAAGATAAGGCGTTGGGGGCCGGGGAAGTGCAAATCATGGAGTAGGTGGGGGGCGTGGGTTGTGTCCCTAACGTAGGTGGGGAGTTCTTGGACTAAGAGGGACAGGACCGTGTCAAGATATGCAGAAATGAGTTCGGTGGGGCAGGAGTAGGCTGAGGCAATGGGTCGGCCGGGGCAGTCAGGTTTGTGGATTTTGGGCAGGAGATAGAAATGGGCGGTTCGGGGTTATGGTACTATGAGGTTGGAGGCGGTGGATGGGAGATCCCCTGAGGTGATGAGGTTATGGATGGTCTGGGAGATGATGGTTTGGTGTGGGAGGTCGGGTCATGGTCAAGGGGGCAGTAGGAGGAGGTGTCCGCGAGCTAGCGTTTAGCCTCAGCGGTGTAAAGATCGGTGCGCCAAATTACCACCACGCCTCCCTTGTCTGCCGGTTTGATGGTGAGGTTGGGGTTGGAGCAGAGGGAGTGGAGGGCTGCACGTTGCAAGGGTGAGAGGTTGGAGTGGGAGAGAGGTTGAGGCGGTCAATGTCGCGGTGGCAGTTGGCTATGAAGAGATCGAGGGCGGGTGAGAGGCCAGCATGGGGTGTCCAGGTGAATGGGGTGTGTTGGAGGCGGGAGAAGGGGTTGTCAGAGGGTGGGCGGGAGTCCTGGTTGAAGAAGTAGGCGCAAAGGCGGCGGAAGAAATGCTCGATGTCTCGCCGCGTGTTGAATTCGTTAATCCGGGAGCGTAGGGTGATGAAGGTGAGGCTTCTGGTGAGGACTTTGGAGGCACTAGCTTTCAAAGCGCTGCTGCTTCATCAGATGGTTGTGAAGCACAATCATATGACACAGAATTTATAGCAAAAGATTACAGTGTCATGGATTTGGAATGAATTGAACAAACCTAGATTAAGTCTTTCATCTTTTAGAATGGGCTTACCAGTTTTGGTCCTTTAATATGTAAATTCCAGAACTACTTTTAAGTCACATTCTCAAGATAGGAGGTTTTCTAACAAAAGGTTCCATCTCCACTCAGGAAATGCATTAAAGGTGTGAGGTTAAAGCCTGTATCCCACTCTTGAGTCAAACTGGTTCTATTCCTAAAGTGGAATTTACAAAATATTACATGGATTGACTGCCTGTAGGTTTTGCATTTTTTCAGCAAAATAGAATGCTTCTGCAAATATGGTGAGAGCCTTTAACATACCCATGGCATGGTACATTGGTGAGACCTAGCAGTTGCTATGACAACAGGTGAATGGACACTACACAATTGAAGCAGGGTAGCCATGCTGTAATGAAGACGTGAGGTTGCAGACAGATGTAGAGTCATGAAGTTATCCAGCATGAAAATAGACCCTCTGGTTCAACCAGTCCATGCTCGTCATAATCCCAAATTTAACTAGTCCCACTTGCCTGCGCTTGGCCCCCATATCCCTTCAAACACTTTTTCTTCACGTACTTTTAAACATTGTAACTGTATCAGTGTCGATGATTTGGAGGAGCCAATGTTAGACTGGGGTGGAAAAAATTAAAAATCGCACAATACCAGGTTATAGTCTAATAGATTTATTTGGAGACACTAGCTTTCGAAGTGCTGCTTCTTCAGGTGGTTGTGAAGCATGATCATAAGACAGGAATTTATAGCAAAAATCCAAGACTGTGGTTTCCTCCCATGCTAAATTGTCCAGTGGTAGGCGCATTAGTCAGGGATAATTGTAAGGAAATGAGTCTGCGTGGGTTACTCTTCGGAGGATCCGTGTGGACTTGTTGGACTGAAGGGCCTGTTTCCATGCTGTAGGGAATCTAATCTAATTTAAAGTTTATAGTGTCATGCAGCTGAAATGATATATTGAACAAACCTAAATTAAGTCTTTCATCTTTTAGAATGGGTTTGCTCGTTTTAGTTCTTTAATATGTAACAAAACCTTAACAATGCATTAAAGGTTTGAGGTTAAAGTCTGTCTATGTCCCAATCGTGAGTTAGACTGGTTCTATTTCTAAAGTGAAATTTATAAGATATTACATGGATTGACTGCCTGTAAGTTATGTATTTTTTGAGCAAAATAGAAAGTATCTGCAAATATAATTCTGCAAATAAAGATTCATCCCATTGACTTATGTGTGTATGTCTGTGAGCATGCAAGAGAAAGAGAGAAGTGTGCATGTGAGTGTATGCCTGTGTGTAAGCTTGGTAGAGTATGTGTATGAGTGTGATGGGGTATAAGCCTGTGAGAGGGTGCATGCTTGTGTGTGTGTGTGTGCATATGAAAGAGAGCTTGTGTATGAGACACGGTCTGCGTGAGTGTGAGTACTAAGAGTGTGCGTGTATGTGAGAGAAAGAGTATAGTGTAGAGTGGTCACATGTAGTGTGGCATGAACCCAAGGTCCCAGCTGAGGCTGAGGATCTAAAATTTGAATTTAGGCAACAAGTATATGTAGATTTTTATTAACCACAAAATAGTTTTTCAATTTAAAAGAATATTATAAAATGGCTGAGAATACTGATTGAACCCTGTGAACCTGACTGCTGATTTGTAGAATTAAGCTGAAATTCAAAGATAAGAGGACAATAGAGTTTTCATAAAATGAATACTGACACATTAGTTGACCATTTGAACTAACCTTGAACTGATACATAGCATGACAATTTATGTAAATAAGATTTCTTTTCCGAGGAATACCATTGGATTAGCCTGTTGTCAACTATGCCACCAAATTACAGTTGATTGGACTTTTCTTGTAATTAAGAACCCTTTCCCAGGAAATATCTTTGGATTAACTTCCTGTAAATCATGTCACCTTATTACATGTGATTTGTCTTTCTTGTAATTAACGCTGTACTATCTCTTAAAAAACATATAAATAATGTGTAATTTTCAAATGTAATCACGCAACTTCACCACGGAACACGGAAGCCTTAACCTCTGGATAGAATTGCATCAAAGTACTTTAATTCAATAAACTAATGACCCTTGCTTTTTGAACAGATGGTATTTGTTGATTCTTTTGACCGATCTCGAGCCAGGAGGCCCCTCTTGAGAAATCATAGATCTACAGGTACCGAGCATGACTATCAGCCTCTGCTTGATCACTTTGCATGGTTGCCTGTCCCAAAGTCCGCCTTGGAGGATGGCCAGCCGAAGATCCAAGGCCGAATGTCCCTGACCGCTGAAGTGTTCAATCCCCTCATCTAAGTTTATGTAAGTTTGGAAGGTTAGGAAGTGTATTAGGCCGAACCATCTCCAACATGGGCAAGAGATAGATTCATAGAATTCCTGAAATGCAGAAAGAAGCACCAAACCTCCGAAGAGCATGGCACCCAGATACCAACCCGATTCCATCCTTGTAACCTCACATGGGGTTTTTACCATGGCTAACCCACCTAACCTGTATGTCCATGGACACTATCGGGCAATGTTTAGCATGGCCAATCCATCTCACCTACCCATTCTTGGGACATCGGAGGAAACCCGAGAACCCAGAGGAAACCCACACAGTCACAGGGAGAATGTGCAAACTACACAAACATTTGCTCAAGGCTGTGAAACCCAAGTTCCTGGCCCTGTGAGGCAGCAGTGGTAATCACTGGGGTAATGTGCTGCCCAAAATTGACTGGTGAAACCTGGGATTGAATGAAGAATCTTAATATCTTCAGGCTAAAGTATTCACAACTGAGCTATTTCAGCAACAGCAGATAAAGGCGAATGTATCACTTTTTCTTTCCCCAGAATAAGTGGTACTACACAATGCTTATAAGTGGAAACTCAGGTTCAATGACTTAAAAGAGGATATTAGATGAGCATTTTAGGTAAATAAATTTGCAGGGGAGGGAGCATGGGAAGTGGAGAGAATGCCTTTCTGTACAGAAATTTGGCATTAATAAATTACTTCTTTCTGTGCCATAACGCACCTAAGACTGATTTCTGCAACTTCTGCTCATAATATAACACTTGGGTCCAGGAATCACTGAGGTAAATCTGTGCTGTTCCCCAGGAAGGCTCTCCTTCCTCAACTGATGAAGGGCTTATGCCTGAAGCAGTTGACTCTCCTGCTCCTTGGATGCAGCCTAACCTGTTGTGCTTTCCCAGCGCTGCACTTTTCAATGCTGATTTCCAACATCTGCAGCCCTCACTTTCAGCTGTGGTACCCTGACGCATCCTCCGAGTTTCTTGGAGCTTTTCCAGCAGCACTGATCTCTGCAATCTTTTCCAACAGACGAAAGTGGACAAACCTTTTACCTTGCACAGTGAAAGGCTGATGATAGTGAGGTGTTGGTGACTGTCAGATCTTGCTGTGATATCTGTTGGGATTGATAATGTGGAAATGCTTCCCACTGCAAGTGCTGTAAATAAAATGGACAGATAGCAGTCTTCCCCTCAGTCCAGGGTACAATCCTCCATCCAAGATGGCAGCAGAGTAGTTGCCTGATCACCAAGGCACCAAGCATCAATGCTGATCCTGTCCGACACTTCTCTTTCTTGCATTTCTCTTTCTCATGATTCGTTGGTTTTTAGAGCTTGGTCAGGGAGTCAGCAACAGTTGGGGAACAGTCTCAGTTCCCCATAAGGCAGATAGTTGTGATCGGCAGCATTATGGCTTCATCAATGTCTAGAGCTGTACTCTGCAGCGAGATAGCTGACTCGGTAATGGAGCATTACAGTGGATGGAGTCCAGCGGATGGCGGTAGTGACAGTGAAGGATGGCAGCAATGGCAGTCTGTCATGAAGAATGGTGGCATCCCTGGTCAGTGACAAAATATACAGGCAGGAGGCTGGAAAAACACAGCAAGCCAGGCAACGAGGAGGTGGAGAAGTCGACATTTTGGGTGTAACCCTTCTTCAGCACTGTGGGTGGGTGTAATGGGTGCAGCAGATAAAGGGGATGGTGGAGGTAGGGTGGTTAAGTGGAGATAGGTGAAGACAGGTAGAGGGTCCAACCTGGTTGGTTAGTGGGATGAATGAACCCGGTTGGTGGCATGGAGAAGTGGAAGGTGCTGGGAGTTGGGGGATGGGAAGGGAGCTTATTTGACTTTGGAGAACTCAGTTCTCTGTGCTGTATGCTGCCCAGGCAGATGAGATGTTGTTCCTCCCATTTGCGCTATGGTTCGTTTTGGCAATGGAGGAGGAAGGATGGTCATGTCGGAAAGGGAATGGTTGGGGGAATTGAAATGGGCTGTGACTGTGAGGTCTAGTCAGCCCCTGCGGACCTGGCTGTGATGCTTGGTGAACAGTTCCCTAACTTTACTTTTGGTTTCCTGGATGCAGGGAAGACCACGCAAACTAGGTTGGATCAGAGCAGGCGACCTTTTGTCTCGCCTGGAAGGACTGTTTGGAGCCCTGGCTGGAGGTGAGGGGGGTGGTATACCGACATGTTTTGCATCTTTTCCGGTTGCAGGGGAAGGTACCTGGGGGTGGGGGATGAAGCAAACCAAGGACTGTTGAAGGGAGCAGTCCTTTTAGAACGCAGAGCAAGATGGGGAGGAGAGATGTTCTTGGTGGTGTGGTCTAGTTGCATTTGATGAAAGTGTTTAAGGATAATGGGTTGGATGTGGAGACTGGTGAGGTGGTAGGTGAGGACAAGGGGGACTCTGCATTGAGAGGGAGGAGGGTTCAGGGCTGTGGAATGGGAAGTGGGGATGGTGCGGCGGTGGGCTGTCTGGATGACAGGAAGGAAAAGCATGTTGTTCGAAATAGGTGGACATCTGAGATGCTCGCGAGTGGAATGTCTCCTCATCCGAACAGATGCGGAGGTGGATATCTGGGATGCTTATGAGTGGAATGCGAACATCCCAGATATACCTCTGCTTTCCTCAAGAACCGTTCCCTTTATCAGTCCTTAGTTTGCGCCATTCTCCCCACCAACCTCCTTGAACCCCCAGGTACCTTCCTCTGCAACCAGAAAAGATGCAAAACTTGCCGGTCCACCACCCCTCTCACCTCCATTCAGCGCCCCAAACAGTCCTTCTAGGTGAGACAGAGGTTCCCCCAACTCTCTTTCAACCTGGTTTATTGCATCAGGTGCTCCTAATGTGTTCTTTTCTACATCGGGGAGACTGAACGTAAACTGAGGGAACAGTTCACCGAGCATTGCAGCCAGGCCCACGGGCTGACCACAGTTCACCTACCTGCATGTCTTTGGATTGTGGGAGGAAACCAGAGCACCTGGAGGTAACCCATGCAGACACAGGGAGAATGTGCAAACTTCACACAGAGAGTTGCCGTAGGCTGGAATCGAGCTTGGCCCTGTGAGATAGCAGTGCTACCCATTGAGCCACCGTGCCACCCTGCCCCACTCTTCAATTCCTCCGTCTCCAATCTGACTCGTCTCCAGTGGTAGGGACGGCTCACTGCAGGAAAAGTGCAATATGAAGGGGAGATGGAGTTGGATGTGATAAAAAAGCAGCTATACCACCAGAATCCAGCTCCTGTAACTCTCTGTAAACTTAAGGGATCTCAGCAATTTGATGTCTGACTGAATCCTTCCTGCACATGGAGCTGGGGAATGGTCTGTTGCCAATGCGACTACACTATTGAGTAGCCAGCTCAGGTGGGCAAGTGTATACCTGTCACTGACCTGATATTTCCACAGGAACTGCATAGTGTAGGTATGTCTTGGCTGCGCGGTCAGATAAATTGTAGTTCAATAAATAGGACATCCATATAGTTTCTCTCAACTGTGACGAGTGTAATTTGTTTTTATTCTCAGTGTAAGTTAAAGCTTCCTGGAATGTATTAGAACCCCTGATTTTTAAAAGATTGTTTCTGTTTGAACCTGTGGGCTGAAGGATGCCCTCTGGGTTGTGAGCAGCAGCTTGCATTAAAAAGAATAAACAATTTTTTTGAGGTCAGGCCTGGAAGTTAATTGCAGGTCGTTTATGATCAAAAACTCTGCAGACTCTTTTGGTCATTAATGAGGTCATTGTCTGGAAACTGGTGCCAACATGTCTGGGAGAGGACATGAACAGAAGAAAGACCTGGAGTGTTTTGAAATGGGATTTTCTGAGGAAAGGCTGTTGATGCTGCAGCATAAAAGTTTGACATTCGTATGTATGTGTGAAACAATGCATCATGGAAACTGCTAAGTAATGTGGTCAGTTTCTTGTTTAATAGATTAGATTCCCCATAGTGTGGAAACAGGCCCTTCGGCCCAACTAGTCCACACCGACCCGCCGAAGAGTAACCCATTCAGACTCATTCCCCCAGACTAATGCATCTAACTCTTTGAGCAATTTAGCATCACCTAACCTGCACATCTTTGGACTGTGGGACGAAACCCACGCAGATACGGGGAAAATGTGCAAACTCCACACAGACAGTTGCCCGAAGCTGGAATTGAACCTGGGACCCTTGTGCTGTGAGGCAGCAGTGCTAACCACTGAGGCACTGTGCTGCCCCATGGGGTAATAATTTATCTTTGTTTTTTAATCTATCTTTGGCATGAATGGAGCTGAAAGCAAAGGTTGTTCGATTAAGTCGTTGTTTCCACTGAGGAGTATGTGCAGTACGCTGTTGGGAGACACTTGTGAATGTGCTAGTGACTGAAAATGATGGACAAGTGTCAACGTGAACATCTTTTTCATTGAACTGGCTGCCAATGTGAAACAGGCTGAGAGAACGGAACAGGGAGTGGAGGGAGAGAACTGAGCAGGGTGGGAATTGGAGCTGTTCTTTGCCTGCCACAAAACCTGGCCCAATGTTTCATCTCACTGCTCCCATTTCCCACCTATATCCCCTTCACCCCCACCACCACCACCACTCTGTCCCCAATATCCACAAACTTCCAAAGATTTTTTTCATACATACATGCTTTTCTCACACATTGAACAATTTGAGAAGCAGATAAAAAAAGAGAGCAGCCAGTCCAGAAGCTTCCAAACTCACTCTGCACCTCATTGACCTTCTTGAACTGCTGCAGTACATGAGGTGAAGCTGCTCCCAGATTGCTGTTTGGTAAGGCGTTACAGGGTTTTCATCCAGTGGTAATAAGGTAGTGCTGATATCTGTGTCAGTTACAATCATTTTGTTTTTATATCCCACCTTTAACAGAATAGAAACTTGGAAAATAGGAACAGGAGTAGGCCATTGTGGTGTTTGATCCTGCTCTGCAATTCCGTGTGATCGTGGCTGACATGCTACTCAGTAACGTTTCCTCCTTTCAACCCTGCCCTTTGATCCCTTTAGCCCTCAGAGTTATATCTGTCTCCTTTTTGGAAATATTCCATGTTTTGGTCTTAATTGCTTTTTGTGGCAGTGAATTCCACAGATTCAACAGTCTCTAAATAAAGAAATTTTACCTCAACTTCGTCTTACCTGCACATCCACAATCTCATTTATTTTAAAAGTTTTACCTGCACATCCATCAATATCATTTATTGTATCCATTGCTCCCGATGCGGTCTCCTCTACATTGGGGAGACTGGACGCCTCCTAGCAGAGCGCTTTAGGGAACATCTCCGAGACACCCGCACCAATCAACCA
>NC_057736.1:50165937-50190552 GCF_004010195.1 Chiloscyllium plagiosum | reverse complement strand
CCACTCACCTATTGTACTCTATGCTACTTTCTCCCCACCCCCACCCTCTTCTCAGTTATCTCTCCACGCTCCAGGCTCTCTGCCTGTATTCTGATAAAGGGCTTTTGCCCGAAACGCCAATTTTCCTGCTCGTCGGATGCTGCCTGAACTGTGCTCTTCCAGCACCACTAATCCAGAATTTGGTTTCCAGCATCTGCAGTCATTGTTTTTACTTAGTCTTAAACAGCCTACTGATATCCTTAAATTGTGATCCTTTGATTGTAGACTTACTGGTCATTAAAAGCAATCTTTTGCATTTACCTTGTTAGTCCTGTTAGAATTTTATTGGTTTCTGTGAGGTCCGTCTTCATTCTTTTAAACCCCAGTGAACTTTATCCTAACCAATCTATCCTATCCTCAAACGTCAGTCCTGTCATCCCAGGAACCAGTCTGGTAAACGTTTGTTGTTCAAACTCCATAGCCAGGACATCTTTTATCAGATACGGATTTCAAACCTGCACGCAATACTCCAGGTGTGGTCTCACCTTGTACAATTTCAGCAAGATATTCCTGCATTTCTCAACTGCTCTCGTATATGAAGCCCACCATGCCATTTGTCTTCTACACCTCCTGCTGCACCTGCATGCTTACATTCAGTGACTTATATAGGAGGACGCCATGTCTCATTTTTTCTTTTTCTTTCATAAATCCACGCTGACTGACTCTGTCCACTCTTGTCACCGTTTTCCAGTGTTAGGGAAACCCGTCTATAATGCCATGTTTTCTTTCCACCTTTTTAAATAGTGGGGTTACATGAGCTTCCCTCCAATCCATAGGAATTGTTCCTCATTCAAAGAATTTTGAAAGATGACCATCAATTTTCTCTGGGAGAAAGTGAAGACTGCAGATTCTGGAGATCAGAGTCAAAGAGTGTGGTGCGGGAAAAACACAGCTGAGCAGCAGGAGAATTGACGTTTCGGGCATCAGTCCTTCATCAGGAATGAGGCTTGTAGGCCAAAGGGGCTGAGAGATAAATGGGAGGGGGATGGGGCTGGGGTAAGGTAGCTGAGAAAGTGATAGGTAGATGAAGGTGGGGATGAAAATGACAGGTTGGAGAGGAGGGTGGAGCAGATAGGTGGGAAGGAAGATGGCTGGTAGGACTGTTCAAGAGGGTGGTGCAGAGTTGGAAGGTTGGGACTGGGATAAGGTGAGGAGAGGGGAAACTGGTGAAATAAGAACAGCAGGGATCCTTTGCAGGTCTGGGAGAGTATGGCCCTCTGCTGTGGCAGGGCTGACTGCAGGGAGTGAAGGTGATGGTGCATTGCTGTGAGTGTGGAGCGGAAGATCCGGAAGAAGAACCATTTCTGGAGGCTTTGGATTTGTTGTAGGTACTGGTTATCTTGGTCTGAATGGGAGAGTCCGTGTGGGATCAGTCGGTTCCGTAGGCAAGCGCTGAAGAAGGAGATGTGGCTGTGGTAGTGAGTCTGCTTCAGGACTGAGGAGATGAACTTGGGGGTGCAGTAAGAGAGAAACTCACTGAGATCCTTGTAGAGAAAGAAGGAGAACTACTTCAAGGTAAGTGAGAAAATCTATTGCCTTAAAACTTGCCTTTAAACATTTAGATTAAAATGCTGAATTATAGAACACATCTACTGCACTAGAAAATAGACAGGTAGGAAGGCTCAGCAAAAAAGGGGAGATCTCAACGAATGCAGAAGATAGGGACATCTGGGCTCACCAAGTGATAACAGGATGCTGTCAGGCAATTAAGAATATTTGCCTTAGCATCGGTGAATCTGTGTGAACAGGACACCAAGTGATAACATTCACAGCTGTTCCCTTGTGAAATTAATGACAGTGTTTGATTCTGACCCTGAAATGAAACTCGGTACTATCAAAAGTTTTGTAATTAATGGTCAGATACTGCCAATTATGATGGATCCTTATTACCCCTTGAAGGCGGGGCAGACACAGAGAAAGAAAAAAACTTTGCTGACTTAAGAGTTCAAAAGGACGCTATAGATGGAGACCATTTTAATGCTGAGGCTATTGGTGCCAGTAGAAAATTAACTCTTAGTGCGTGTCTGCTATGGATTGAATTTAATTGCATTTTGGGACTTTATGATGATATTGAATAGCCATTGCCAGTTATTAAATATAAACTCTGTGAAAGGTAATATTGGTGAAGCCTTAGCTTAGTTGCTGTTCTTGTAGACCACTCTACAGACCTTACAGACTGCCCCGCTGTCATCTCTAACTAATCAGATCTTATGTTTTATTTGAATTTGAATCACAAACTTGAAAAGAAAGCATGTTTAATTCGAGACTAATTAATAATTTTAAATACAACCTTTGCAGTAACATTTCGGCCTCGGGTACAGAATGATTCTGTACTTAAGATAAAAAGCAGGAATCTGCTCCCAAGTTAAAATTATTCTAAACGTAACATTGAAGGGATTCTGACACAATCTGTCGGGAAGCCATTTTATGGTCAAAAGTCTGCCCTCCTTGCTGTGAGAAACGAAGCTCACTCACTTCAATAATTTCAGTCCGAGACAAGATCTGAAGTAATCAGTGCGTTTATTATACGCTTGCAAGCATGATGCCTGAAATAGACACACAGAGTTTAGAAAGTACATATCTTATATAGGATTCACTACTCCAAACCCGGTGCCCATTACTATTGTTTATCTCTTGCCTTATCCGGCCTTGTGCATGACAAAGTCCAAGTTTTACTTGGCCATTTCACCACATCCTGCTGTGGCCCATTGTTATGTATATCCTCTTTCACTACTATCTATTTCCCTGACTTGTGACATTTCCTCCCTTTTCCCCAACCATATTGATCCTGATGACCTTTTAATTGGGGTTTGTTTTTGTGTTTTTGCAGAAGTGGGAAACAGATGCTTACAACTACTGCTTGTACAAGCATATCTGGCTAAACCTACACCCTCACAGCACCTTATCTATTTGTCTGTAACATCTATCATTGTTTGCAGGAACGTTTCATCCTTGTATGCACATTTTAGCTAATACAAAAAAATTATATATTCCTTCTGTGGGATATAGGTAAAGTAGTGTTACTTCTGTAATCATAATTACTTATGCAAGGTAAATGCACTCACACCAGTGTATAATTGTTTCAACCAAGAGCTGAGTCAACAAGAATGGAAACTATGTGGAGGAAATATATAATTGTTTTTGTATGAGCTAAAATGTGCATACACGAATTGACAACATTTTGAAATTATAGTTGTCATCGTCCCAGTAAACCATAGGACTGCTCTGTCATTAGACAGAGAAAGATGATTGATTGTGCTTTAACCTGAGAATCACCATAGAACATAGAACATAGAAGAATACAGCGCAGTACAGGCCCTTTGGCCCTCGATGTTGCGCCGATCCAAACCCACCTAACCTATACTAACCCACTATCCTCCATATACCTATCCAATGCCCGCTTAAATGCCCATAAAGAGGGAGAGTCCACCACTGCTACTGGCAGGGCATTCCATGAACTGACGACTCGCTGAGTGAAGAACCTACCCATAACTTCAGTCCTATATCTACCCCCCCCACCTTAATTTATAGCTATGCCCTCTTGTAATACCCGACTCCATACGCGGGAAAAGGTTCACACTGTCAACCCTATCTAACCCCCTAATCATCTTGTACACCTCAATCAAGTCACCCCTAAACCTTCTTTTCTCTAATGAAAACAGCCCCAAGTGTCTCAGTCTTTCCTCATACGATCTTCCTTCCATACCAGGCAACATCCTGGTAAACCTCCTCTGCACCCGTTCCAGTGCCTCCACATCCTTCCTATAGTATGGCAACCAAAACTGCACACAATATTCCAGATGCAGCCGCACCAGAGTCTTATACAACTGCATCATGACCTCAGGACTCCGGAACCCAATTCCTCTACCAATAAAAGCCAATAAAATGAAATTCTATGAGCTGAAAAAGAAACTCTTGATATTTACTGACATTTTTAATAATATAATACACAATTATTTAAATTAAAGCTGTCCAGAAAAGTAATCAATGCTAATCAAGCATAATTTCCCATTGAAGCCGAACAAATTCATTCACAGCCATTCGCAGTTCTTTTGGGAGCCAGTAGAGTCATAATGGGTCAAATAGCTTCTTTCTGTACTGTAAAATTTGATATTTCTATGTTTCTGATCACTATGTCACAAGAACCCTCCTTTCCAGGATAAAACAGGCTGGTTGATTGGCACCACATCCACCAGCATTCACCCCCTCCACTACAAAAGCTAAGTAGCAGCAGTGTGTACCATCTATAAATACATTGCAAAAATTCACCAAGACTCCTTAGTCGCCATCTTCTAAATCCGCAGCCGTTCCTGTCTAGAAGGACCAGTGCATGCGAGTACCATCATCTGCAAGTTTCCCTTCAAGACATTCACCATCCTGGCTTGGAAATATAATGTTGTTCCTTTAGTGTCACTGGTTAAAAATCCATCCTCCAGTCTTCTGGCACTACTCCTGTAGACAAAGAGGACATAAAAATCAAGGCCAATGGCTCTGCAATCTCCTCCCTTGCTTCCCAGAGAATCCTAGGATAAATGCCATCAGGTCCAGGGGACTTATCTATTTTCACCTTTTCCAGGATTTCCAACACCTCTTCTCTACATACCTCAAAGCCATCCATTCTACTATGTTTTAGGCAAGGGGCAAGGTTAAAAATGTTGGACCTTCATGGTGTCCTCAGCTGATATAGGGATTGAGCATGTGTTATTGGCATCTCTGCATCACAAGTCATCCATCCAGCCAACTGAGCTAACCCACCCCTGGCCATTAAGAAATATGCAGTCGAAGATGGCCTGTCCTCCATTTGGGTCCTTAGTGTATTGATCCAGAAAACCATCTCATACACACTCCAGGAATGACTCCTTTGTGATATTATTACTGATTTGATTTGCAATCTATGTGCAGATTGAAGTCACCCACAATAACCATAAGTACACAAGATATAGAAACAGAATTAGGGCATTCAGCCCATCAAGTCTGCTCCACCTTTTGATTGTGACTAAAATGTTTTTCAACCCCTTACCAATCAAGAACCTATCTATCTCTGTCATGAATCAACTTTAATGGCTTGGCCTTCACAGTCCTCTACAGCAATGAATTCCACAGAATCACTGCAGGCAGAAGAAATTCCTCCTTATCTCAGTTCTAAAGGGCCATCCCTTCACTCTGAGGCTGTGCTGTCAGGTTGTAGTCTCTCCTATCCAGGTCCACCTCCTCTGTATCCAGGTCTCTCTGTGTTCTGTAAGTTTCAATCACATAGAGTCAGACAGCACAGAAACAGACCCCTGGGTCCAACCGGTCCTTGCTAACAATGTTCCAAAACAAAGGTAGTCCCACCTGCTTGTACTTGGCCCACATCTCTCCAAATGTTTCTTATTCACATACTTAGCAAAATGTCTTTTAAATATTGTAACTGTATCTGCATCTCCCACTTCCTTTGGAAGTTTGTTCCACACATCACTCTCTGTGTAAAAACTCCGTTGCCCCCATGTCTTTTTAAAATCTCTCTCCTTTCACCTTAAATATAGCCCCTAGTCTTGAAATCCCCCATCCTAGGGCAAAAGACACCTGCCATTCACCTTAACTATATCTCTTAAGGGCAGGACTTGAACAATTTGTACCTAAGATGGTGCTATAATTGCCGACTTGTAAACTTTTCACCATTCATGTGAGTTCATGTGACAATAAATTAATTCATTTGATTAAAAGTATGCCCCTGATCTTGAAATTCCCACTCTAGGGAAAATATACCTGCAATTTCCCCTTATCAATTACTCTCAGGATTTTAGAAACCTTTGTACGGTCAACTCAACCTCCTTTGCTCCTGTGGAAGGAATCCCACCCTTATCCAGCCTCTCCTTGGAACTCAATTCCTCCATTCACAGCAACATCTTGGTAAATCTCTTCTGAAACATGTCCAACTTAATAATATCCTTCCTATAACAGGGCGACTTGAACTGGATACAGTATTCAAGAAGAGGCCTCACCAATATTTCCCGACCCTGTTTTCCTACAGTTATCCCTGACTAATGCACCTAACCTACACACATCCCTGAACACTATGGGCAATTTAGCATGGCCGGTTTACCTAACCGCACATCTTTGGATTATGGGAGGAAAGCAGAGCATATGGAGGAAACCCATGCAGGCGTGGGGAGAATGTGCAAGCTCCACACAATCAAGCGCTAGAGGCTGGAATGGAACTTGGGTCCCTGGGGCTGTGAGGCAGCCGTGCGAACCACTGAACCACCCTGCCACACATGGAGGCCAGAGTCTCTATGACCAGACTGGTTGACAGGTTCCTTCCCTGACGGACATTAATGAACCAGTTGGGTTTTTATGACAATTGGTAGCTTTGACAATCCCCTTTTCTGAGTGGTCTGCCCCACAAACTATCAGATTGTTTCAGCTCAATTTCACAAGCTATTCTGACACTGGGAAAATGTTATTATTAAATATTATTTAATTTTGACTAATAAAAGCATTTGGAAATGAATAATAAAGCAGAGTCATCATGGTTTTGTGAAGGGGAAATAACAGCTGCAAAGTTTATTAGAATATTTTTGAGGAGGTAACAAGCAAGATAGATAAGGGGGAAACCAGCAGAAGTACATTTGAATTTCCAGAAAGCATTCAGTATGGTATTGTGTATGAGACTACTTGCTACGATAAGAATCCATGAACCCACAATGTGCTTGCATTGAGATTTGGCTAATGAAGTCAAGGCAGTGAGTTGAGATAAAGAGGGCATTTTTATGGTGGCAATTTGTGGAATCCCATAGGGCTGCAAGTATTTGCAATATGTACAAATGACTTCAAAGACAGAAGTGAACATACTGTTGATAAGTCTGAAGATGACAAAATAGTTGGGGAGGCAAGTAGTGAGGATGACATCATGATACTACAAGGTTAAAAATCAGACAACACCAGGTTATAGTCCAACAGGTTTAATTGGAAGCACACTAGCTTTCAGAGCGACGCTCCTTCATCAGGTGGTAGTGGAGGGCTTAATCCTAACACACAGAATTCTACCACCTGATGAAGGACCGTCGCTCCGAAAGCTAGTGTGCTTCCAATTAAACCTGTTGGATTATAACCTGGTGTTGTGTGATTTTTAACTTTGTACACCCCAGTCCAACACTGGCATCTCCAAATCATGATACTACAAAGGATAGAGACAGCTCAAGTGTGTGGACAAAAACTCAACAGATGAAATACTACAAGGGAAAAATTGAGGTCTGTGCACTTTAGCAGGAAGACTAGGATTATTTAACTGGGGAAAAACACTGCAGAAAGCTGCAGCACAGAGAGAATTGTGGGTCCTTGTGTTTGAAAGGTAAAAAGCTAGCACTTGGATTCAGCGGGTAATCAGAAAATGGTTTTTGCCCTTTAAACATAGGGATGTATTGCTAAGACTACATGAGACTAGTCAGATTTCACCTGGAATGCTGTGAACAGTTTTATTGATATGATTTATTATCACAACAAACTAAGTACAGTGAAAAACTTTGCGAGCAGTACAAGCAGATCACAGCAAGCAAAGATGTACAGATCATAGGATCAGAGTAAGGCACTGCACAGAACATATACTAGGCAGGATGAACATTAACAAGATCAGCATTATTTGAAGTTCGAGAGTCCATTCATCAGTCTAATAATGGCAGGGAAGAAGCTGTTCCTAAACCTACTGGTATGTGTTCAAGCTTCTGTATCTTCTGTCTGATGGAAGAGGTTGTAGGGGAGCATTGCCAGGGTTGAATGGGTCTTTGATAATGTTGGCATCCTTTCTGCGGTGAGGGTACTTATGGAGATGCCAAATTTCCTGAGCCACCTGAGAAGGAAGAGGTTATGTTGTGCCTTCTTAACCATAAGATGTACTTATTTTTGGAAAGGTAGTCCATGGAATGTTCAGCAGATTGATCCCTGGCATGGGAACATTTTCTCAGGAGATGAAAGGAAACCATAGATTCAGAGAGATTGGTTTTCCATGTTTAAGGGTCTAGGAGCAGAGGACATAATCTCAGAGTCAGGAGTCACGTGTAAGACCGAGGAGGAATTCCTTCTCAATGGATGCTACATTTGTGGAATTTTTTTACTGCAGAAAGCTGTAGAGGTGGCTGTTCAGTGTATCCAAGGCTGAGATAAACAGATTTTTAATCAGAATTAAGGGTTAGGGGTTAAGGCAGGAAAGTGAAACTAAGGATTATCAGATCAGACTTGATGGATTGAATTGTCCCCTTCTTCTCCTATGTCTTATGGTCTTATCTTTTTGTTCTTCAGTGTTTTTCCACACTCCCCATTTTTGATGTTCAACTAATTTCACAGAGTATTACAAGATTTGCAATGAGGAGTCTTGGAACCAAACATCACTTCAGAATCTGACAGAATCGTCCAGCGTAATGTCACCTGAATATCAGTGGATTTTGAACATGAAAGGAAAAAGCACCATTCACAATGTGGAGAAATGTTACACGTGTTGTACGTTGGACAAGGCTCTCGCAGATCATTTGCCCTGTCAGAACATAAGTACAGTCCCACTGGGGAGAGGCCATTTAGCTGTTCCAGGTGTGGCAAAGAATTCACTCAATTATCCAGCATGCTGAAACCCCAGCAAGCTGATACAGAGGAGAGACTGTTTAAAGGCCCAGCTTGAGGGAAGTGCTATGAAAGATCTGGGGACCTGATGTTCCATCAATGTGTTCATAGTGGTGAGGAACCATTCGGGTGCTCTCACTGTGGGGCATTGTTCAGGTGGTTATCCCAACACACCGTGACACTGAGAAGAGACTGTTTACCTGGACTGAGTGTGGGATGAATTCAACTTGCTGAAACACCAGCGAGTTCATGAGCAATGACAGTGTCTGTTTTTCTGCTGTGAACATATCCCTGCTTCAGAGAGATTTTTAAATCTCTAACACATATTAGGGCTGTTTGAAGTGAATTGGATTTTGCTGTTAATCACATCCAGGGCACAACCATGTTCATTGGGATCTTTTTCTGTTGATCTGTATAAATTCCAGATGTTAATAAAGAGATAAAAAGTACAATTATATCAAGTTTGTTGTAAACACACAGCCTGCTGAAGCTTTCTAATATAGAGTCATAGAGAAGTACAGCACGGAAACAGACCCTTCAGTCCAACTCATCCATGCCAACCAGATATCCCAACCCAATCTAGTCCCATCTGCCAGCACCTGGCCCATATCCCTCCAAACCCTTCCTATTCAAATACCCATCCAGATGCCTTTTAAATGTTGCAATTGTACTAGCCTCCACCACTTCCTCTGGCAGCTCATTCCATACATGTACCACCCTCTGCGTGAAACAGTTGCTCCTTAGGTCTCTTTTATAAATTTCCCCTCTCACCCTAAACCTATGCCCTCTAGTTCTGGACTCCTCCACCCGAGGGAAAAGACTTTGACTATTTATCCTATCCATGCCCATGATTTTATAAACCTCTATAAGGTCACCCCTCAGCCTCCGACGCTCCAGGGAAAACAGCCCTGGCCTATCCAATCTCTCCCAATAGCTCAAATCTTCTAACCCGGTCAACATCCTTGTAAATCTTTTCTGAACCCTTTCAAGTTTCACAACATCTTTCTGATAGGAAGGAGACCAGAACTACATGCAATATTTCAACAGTGGCTTAACCAATGTCCTGTACAGCCGCAACGTGACTTCCCACCTCCTGTACTAAATACTCTGACCAATAAAGGAAAGCATAACAAACGCCTTCTTCACTATCCTATCTACCTGCGACTCCACTTTCAAGGAGCTATGAACCTGCACTCCAAGGTCTCTTTGCTCAGCAACATTCCCTAGGATCTTACCATTAAGTGTATAAGTCCTGCTAAGATTTGCTTTCCCAAAATGCAGCACCTCACATCTACCTAAATTAAACTCCATCTGCCACTTCTCAGCCCATTGGCCCCTCAGATCAAGATCCAGTTGTAATCTGAGGTAACCCTCTTCACTGTCCACTACACCTCCAATTTTGATGTCATCTGCAGAATTACTTACTTTACCTCTTTCTTATGCTCACATCCAAATCATTTATATAAATGATGAAAAGCAGTGGACCCAACACTGATCCTTGTGGCACTCCACTGGTCACAGGCAGTTTTCCGTGTATACCATGAGATCTAATGTTGCTAACCAGTCTCTCATGTGGAACCTTGTCAAACGCCTTACATGAAGATCACATCTACTGCTCTGCCCTCATCAATGCTCTTTATTACTTCTTCAAAAAACTCAGTCAAGTTTGTGAGACATGATTTCTCACGCACAAAGCCATGTTGACTATCCCTAATCGGTTTTTGCCTTTCCAAATACATGTACATCCTGTCCCTCAGGATTCCCTCCAACAACTTGTTCAGGCTCACTGGTCTACAGTTCCCCGGCTTGTCCTTACCATCTTTCTTAAACAGTGGCATCACGTTAGCCAACCTCCAGTCTTTCGGCACCTCACCTGTGACTATCGATGAAACAAATATCTCAGTAAGCAGCCCAGCACTCACTTGAAATCCTTCTTTTGAAAACCAACTTTGAACTCATCTCCAAACTCCCTTTCCCTCCAAATACCTGGAACTTGGTGTCCCCAAAGGATCTATCCCTGGCCCTCTGTATTCTCATCTTTGTGACATCATCCAAAACCACTCTGTTAGTTTTCACACATTCACTGAACCCCATCATAAAACCCCATCCCCACCTCTCCATTCCTCTACTGTTGCTAATTTATCCGATTCTGTCTTCCACATTCCTGCATATGCGGAAATTTACTCCAAGGTAAAAATATTGGAAATGACCGCCTAATTTTCTTCCTCAACTATGTGTTCATCCCTCTGCAGGAGAGCTCAGGATGAAGCACACTGTTCCCAATCTGGATCTTTGTGTTTTACCACACATTGAGTTCCTGACCATGTTTACACATCATCCCAAACATCAGATAGCTCAAGCCCCAGCGGAGTGTTTTCTTCTTGATTTCCATTGGCTCCTTTGTCTTTGCAATAGTTCCTTGATGTCTAGCCAATCACATGCTGCCTAGATGTCAAGGGCAGTTATGGAAAATAAAGAGCATGAAAGCATGGGAAGGGTTAAAGCCTGAGGACCACTGGCGATCTGTTACAAGGCGCCTGTGGAATGCTAACTAGTCAAAAGGTCACTGTGGCAGGATGGGATAAGAATAGTGGAATGCTCCTACACCAATTAGCAGAGTCATGTTGAGGCTGAAAGGTCACTATGGCCAGATAAGGTAACAACAATTTGTAAAGTCTGCCTCATCTGCTAAATATCATGGCAGGTTGGGACAGGTCATGACAATAAATATTTAGGACATGACATTAAATATCTAATTAATAGCAGAGTCAACCTGCTTGAGACCCTTGTGACAGAAGATGCCATTAGATATTTAATTAATAGTTAGTAGAGTCAGCTTGGGACAGGAGTCCATTGTTGTAGATGGGATAGTCATGACATTAGAATAATATTGGATAGGGTCTGGGATGGAAGACCATTGTTGCAGTGGTGGTAGTAAAATATCTAATCGTGACATTAGAATAATATTAAGTAGAATGTAGGAAGAAACTATCGTGGCAGAAGTAGAGCGATAATGGGAACTAACATGGTTTATTGTAAATCTAGAGTGAGGTAATTCTGACTAACATAGTTGGGCATGCTGATAAGCTCACAAAAATATGATAACAGAAAGCTATAAAGAGCCAATAACCCTGAGGCTTGGGGGCATTCAAGAATTCGCTTTCTGAGTGTCACGGTTTTTTGGTTGTAAATAAAAGACTTACTTCTTAAAGAACTCTCATGGCTCCTGGTGATTCTCTACATTTTCTCCACGACAAATTTGGCGCTGCGAACAGGGTAGTGCAGAGACCTACCTGGAAAGAGGATGGCAATAACAGGGTGCTTTTCGGTCTGCCAGGGGCACTCCTGAGACTGACAGAATAAGGGTGAATTCGGACTATATGCTGTTGGCTTGGGATGGTCCTCAGGGACTTGGAGATGCAGGAAACTGCCAGAGGTTCTCTCCAATCCAAGATCCAAAAGGCGAGGAGTAAATTGTAGCTGAAGGAGATGTGGAGAATTGGTCAAGAAAATTGTGCACTGGAGTAAGAATAGAATGCTGCAATTGCCTGAGTAAAAATTCCACGTGGTGTTAATAAAAGTTAACGTGGTGATGGTTAAAATTCCATATGGTGAATATAAAACCCTATAGATACCACCTCATGGAATACAAGAGCCTGAACAGCTAGGGCAAAATAAGTAAGGGGGAATTGTTTTACTAAAAGCTCTAATAGACCTATCTAGAAAGCCAGCAGATTGGTAGTTGATGATTAAAAGTAAAATAGTAGAGAATAGTGATAGTGTTACAAGACTGTTGAATGTTATAGACAAGGCTTAATGATAATTAGACTGTACTTTTAGAAATGAATTGAAGGGTCTGTTTAGAAAAGGCTTTGAGAGAGAGAAATGTTGGCTCAGTGCTGAGCTCCTGACTGCTTGCAAAAAGGTTCTGTCTGAAAGTTTCAGAGAGAGAGAGAGACTCTATAGTTTAACCATTGTGATCTGGTTTGTATGCATAATTGTTTGTTGGTGGTTAAATGTTTGTGTTTTGTTTCCCCGGACCTCAAGATCTTGGAGTATTCTGATTTTATTTTGCATTGTAAGAATTTAAGATAGTTTTTTTTGAGGGGGAGTTCTTTCAAGAAACCGTTAGTGATTAGTGCATTCTGCAAATGCAGTCCTAGATTGGTTTCGGCTGAACAAATGAGAATAGGTTGTTTGTATCAACTGGCTGCAATTGAGGATGTTTAGGAATTGAAGGGTGGATAAAGAGATACTGTTGAGATACTGAGTATGAAATTTCCAGTGGCAAGAAATTATATTGTAAAATTTCTGAGAACTGGGAAAGACAAACTAAGGATTTATTGACTAAATGGCCAAAATATATACCTTTGATATACTCACGTGCAATGAAATGGAAAGACTAATTAAGAACTATAAGCCAAAAGATAAATCTAAAAATAGGAATCAAAAGAGGGATCAGGAGATGGAAATAATATAATTTTTTAGGAAAGAGGGTGAGGAACTGAAGGAAGCTTATCAGGCACCCATGGTGACTAGGAAAGCTGCAAAAGAACAAGCTGAGCAGTTACTGGAAACAGAAAAGCAGGAACCCTCCCCCATACCCAGATGTGGAGGAGTTGAATAGACCCCTTCTCTACTCGAAGACGAGGATTGAAGCAGTGTCCAGTAATAAAGGGAACAGTAGAAATAAAGGGACAGTTAGAATGGGACAGAGTGTGGAAGACAAAAATGAACTGAGGGAAAGAAGAGAAAGAGAGAAAAGATACAGGAAGGAGCAAATGGAAGCTATACAACGAGAGAAAAAAGAGCTGAGATGTGAGATTAGTGTACTGCATGGGCTAAGGGAACAAAAAGCTGTTGAGGAATATTGGCAATATAGAAGGGAGGCTGAAGAGAGAAGAAGTGGAGGTGACACAGAGGAAGTGGAAAGGAATGAAGAAAGACAAGGAAAGATAAAGGCCCCAGTAGCTAAAGGATGGGAAGAATTAGAAATTGCATCGCAGGTGAAGGGTAAAAGGGCCAACAGGGAAGGATGCTACTGCTGCTTAGAAAAGAATGCAGAAATACCACAATACATTCCTTGGGGTATTCCGGACCTGAAAGGGCTGAAAAATGCACTGCCCAGTTTACATGAGGGAGCAGGAAAGTGGATCGGGGGTTTTGAAGATGAAACCACAGGGCTGTAGGAGATTGAAGGCACTGCTGGTGAAGTTGGAAAGGCTCTCGAAGTTAAAGGTCCGAGCCCATTTGAAAAATGCAGCAGACAATCCAATGATTGATGGGGTCGGGTTTGATCAAGTGAGACAGAGAGTATGACAGGCCTTAAGAGACTGTTATCTGCCCAAAATGGAACCCCAGGCACTGAGAGGGAATCCACTGGGAGACAATGAAAACCCGGCTGCCTATTTGGAAAAACAGGTTAAAAAATGGAGTTTGGAAATAGAGCAAGGCATAGAGAATAATCAGCTGCTGACCACAATGTTCCGAAATTCTATCATTGAGGCAATGCCCTCCCAAGTCAGGTCAAGACTGGAAGAGGTGGTGGGTCCGACATCATCAATGAGCCACCAGGAATTTAGAGACCATGTAGCTCATGCAGTTGAAAGGTTTTGAAAAGACAAAGAGAAACTGTCTGAACAGCAGGAGGAGGTGCAAAGGAAGCTGGTGCAAATGCAGCTCGAAGAGCTTAAAAAGAAAGAAAAAGAGAAGGCTAAAAAAGGTGTTGCCAGTGAGAACCGACATAGTAATTAACACTGGTGCCGGGGCAAGGGGGGGTCCTATCAGGTAGCTGGACAGGGGCCAGAAAGTCCCATGCCAGCAATGGAGGTTTCTAGAGAAGCTTTCCCACAGGTGACATATCCTGGGCAGGGCAGATGTAAACAACAGCCTAAACAGAACTGGGGTCCCCAAGGACAGGGACTAGGAATGGGGACTAAGAAACATGATAAATAATCAGGCTCAAGGGAGGCCAGAAATGATGTGCTGGGATTACTATCAACCAGGCCACTTCAGGAGGAATTGCCCTTATTGGTCCAGGCTCTCTCTGCCCTACAGCGGGAATCCCCAGCGACCACTTCCCAGACACCTACAGGCGCAGCAGGACTTGTTAACCCGTATGGGATGTGCTAGAGTTGCCCTGTGAACCTGGGTGGGAAGGTTAGAAATGGAAGGCAGGGAGATAGTTTTGTCAATATTAGTGTCTAAAGAGACGCCAATTGTTAGGTAGGGATGCTTTACTACAGTTAGAAGTAAGATTGGAGTACACACATCAGGCTTGGTTATAGATTAGTGATGTTAGAGATGTTAATGTTTATTGGATAGGGGATATAGCAAGATGTTTGTGGGGATGTGGGAAGCAGAAGTGTTGACGATATTGCCTCGAGCAAGATCACCTAAGTCTGAGCTGCACTGTTCAGTGATACTTGATGACTCTCAGGATGAGGTATTAAAGAGGCAGTGGCAGCAGGAAGTCACTGCTCCACAACATTTGAGAAGTGAAGCAACAGTATGAGGGGAGCAGTGAGTGATTCTGCAAATAAAAAGAAATGCGTTCCTGGAAAGGTGTGCCATAGTGTGTCAGGTGCTGCACTACATGTAACCTTACTGATAAATAAGGAATATCAATCTAAAGATTTAGGACCTATGGCCAGGTATGTAGAAACAGTTGGGGAATGGCACATGGTCACGACAGTGGATTGGAATCCGGGGATGGCAGCTATATTAAATTCCTAGCATGCTGCAACCTGACAGGGAATCTGAAGGAAGTCAAGGTAACACCCCAGCGGAGCATGCCAATGACAATGGAGAAGATGATCAATATGGGAATGATCAATTGGATACATTACCAGCCACTTTGTGGTCACAGCATGATACAGATATGGGGTGAGTGAAATCAGCTAGCCCACTGGAAATAAGATTGAAACCAGGAGATACTCTGCCTAGCAGTATCCTTTAAAATTAGAGGCAGTAGAGGAAATAGCAGCAACAATACAAGAATTGCTAAGGCAGGGGTCCTTAAAGAAACTTGTAGTTCCTGCAACACTGCTTTGTTACCAGTCTTAAAGGCAGACAGGTCAAAATGGAGACTTGTACATGATTTAAGAGCAGTAAATGAGGTAGAGGAGGATTGACTAGCAGTTGTTCCAAATATCATATACTGCTGACTAATGTGCCTCCACAGACAGTTTGGTTCTTGGTTGTAGATTTATAATCTGTTTTCTTTAGCATTCCTCTAGAAGAGCACTGCCGGTATCTGTTTTCTTTTACATATAAAGGTCACCGATAAACTTATACAAGAATGCCCCAGGGGTTTAAGCACCCACCACATATATTCGATCAAGTGTTAAAATCAGAACTGGAAGGTTTGTCTTTAGAAGTGTCCTGATATAGTATGTTGATGATTTGCTTGTCTGTTCAGATAGTCAGGAGACAGTGTGAGCGAAACATCATTTTCCTCCTGAAAAATCTCTGTGTTAGGATTGAGCCCTCCACAACCACCTGATGAAGTAGCAACGCTCCGAAAGCTACTGCTTCCAATTAAACCTGTTGGACTATAACCTGGTGGTGTGTGATTTGTAATTTTGTACACCCCAGTCCAACACCGGCTCCTCCACATCACGGAACGCCAGTACTGCCTTTCCTTCTATTGGTCAGAGCCGCCGTCAATCAGAGCGATCTGATCATGCGTACTCGGATAAAAGCGAGAGAGGATGCTCGCGACGGCGGAGTAACATGGAGAAGGCGGTTTGTTTCAATGGGAGTCTTCAGAACTACGCAGTACGGACCTTAGATTTAATATCGAAAGCTTTCAGTTCAGCTGTTTACCCCGAGCGGGAACACCTGCATGTTTTATTCAGAAAACAGGCTCGAACCTGTCATGTTGGTGAGGGCACCGCCATTTAAGGCGCATGCGCGGCTTTCACCTTCAGGGAGCTGCCAATCAGATGAAGAACCCACTGGAACAATGGACGTGATGTGGAGGAGCTGGTGTTGGACTGGATGGAAAAAGTTAAAAATCACACAATACCAGGATGGAGTCCAACAGGTTTATTTAGATGCAATAGCCTTCAAAGCGCTGCTGCTTCGGGTAATGATTACCAGACGAAGAAGCAGTGCTTTAAAAGCTAGTGCTTCCAAATAAACCAGTTGGACTATAACCTGGTGTGTTTTTTAACTTGGAGCAATGAATAGTGCTGGAAAGCACAGCAGATCAGGCAGCATCCGAGGAGTGGGAAAATCGATGTTTCAGGCAAACTTTTGCCGTAATGAACAATAGACAGAGTATGGGCAAACCAAGCAGAAGGCCGGGGGCAGTCAGCAATAACTTTTAATTACATACTGTTTGTGACATAGAAAAGCAAATCCCAGTGCACTCAAAGGAAAGGAGGTAAAACAAGTCTTTGTGTAGAGCCCACATGAGGTTATATCAGGGCTGGTGACCAAACAGTTTGGCAATAAAGTTTCAAGAATGTCAGTGAGATACAGAAAGGGAAATCTACACCTTGGAGCTGAGGCAACTTAAGGTGCAGCCGTCAATGAATGAAAATTGAAAATGTGTAATAAACTGGAATTAAAACAATCCAGATATCTCAGATAGGGAGATTACAGAGGTAAAGATGGAAGAAACCATGGGAGGAATTTGATGACCAGGATGAGAACTCTAAAATCCAGACATTGATTGAATGGGCAGTAGGTCAGTGCACACAACAGTGACATGGAATGAGAATTGTTGCAATGTACCAATAGCAAAGTTTCAGATGATTCCAGTTTACAGAAGGTAGAATGTGAAAGATCATTGAGCAAAGCATTGGAGTAGTCAAGCCTGGAGGTAAGAAAGGGATGAATTATGGTTTCAACAGCAGCTACACTGAGATAGGCTTAGACTTAAATGAGATGACAGAAATGAATACAGGTCTTAGTGCTGACACAGATATGAGACCAGAAGCTCCTCTCAGAATCAAATGCAGCACCAATTTGTGAATAGCCAGGCGGAATATCAGTGAGTTTCAAGAGAGGGAGGTGGAGGCAGTAGTTCAGGAATGACGGTTGGAGCAGGGACTGGAAACCTTGGCTTAATTCTTCCTAATGATCAACTGGAGTTAATTCATCAACATGAAGAGATTCAGGAACCAGAATGGATCATAAGACTACTCCACTTTTAAATTAGTTTTAACTAGAGAGAAGGAACAAAGGGAATATTGGGAGATTTGGAGAAACCACCTTCATGTGAATAGCTCCAACAGTGAGAAATTTCAGCCAAATGTTAGATTGGAGAAGGCTGAGAGACAATTTAAAAGAAGTTTTTAGAATCATGAGAGGTAGATAGTGAGAAACTGATCGCTCTGGTAAAAGCATTGAGAGTATTTTCAAATAAATTGTAAGAGAAGGAAATGTGACAGAAGAAAGAAACTTCATACAGTTAGCGATTATATCTGGAATGCATTGTGTGGAATAATGGTTTAGACAGTTTCAATAAAGTGCATCGGATGATTACAAGATTAGAAGAAAAGGTCAGAGGATGGTACAAGGTCAGAATACAAGGTAGAGAACTGCACAGACACAACAGGTTGAATGGCCTTCTTGAGTAAATTGTTGGTTCACAATTGCTCATCGAATCTTTGCACTATCAGTCATGAACGTCAGTCTAACATCTGCTATTAGATTAGATTAGATTACATTACAGTGTGGAAACAGGCCCTTCAGCCCAACAAGTCCACACCGACCCGCCGAAGCGTAACCCACCCATACCCCTACATTTACCCCTTACCTAACACTACGGGCAATTTAGCATGGCCAATTCACCTGACCTGCACATCTTTGTGACTGTGGGAGGAAACCGGAGCACCCGGAGGAAACCCACGCAGACACGGGGAGAACGTGCAAACTCCACACAGTCAGTCGCCTGAGGTGGGAATTGAACTCGGGTCTCTGGCGCTGTGAGGCAGCAGTGCTAACCACTGTGCCACCGTGCCACCCATTTCTGGATGGTCAGTCAGTGAGGATCAATCAGATTGATGTTTCGTGATGATTAATGATTGGGGTACTGCAGGGATTGGTACTAGGACTTCAACTATTCACAATGTATGCCAATGATTTAGATGAGAGGCCTAAATATAATATTTGAAAATTTGTAGATGACACAAAGCTGTGTGGAATGCTAAATTGTGAGGAGAATAATGTTATTTGGACAGACAGAGTGAGTGAGCAAATGCATGGCTGATGCAGTTTAGTGTGGATAAATGTGACGTTATCCACTTTGGTAGCAAAAATAGAAAGGTAGTTTATTTGAATGGGTGTAAATTGAGAGAAGGGAATGTTCACTGAGACCTGGGTCTCCTGATGCATCAGCCACTGAAAGTAAGTGTGCAGGTGCAGTAAGCAGTAAAGAAGACAAGCTGTATGTTGGCATTCATAGTGAGAGGATTCAAGGACAGCAACAAACATGTCTTGCTGCAATTATACAGGGCTGTGGTGAAGCCTTATTTCGAATACTGTATGCAGTTTTGGTATCTTTACTTGGAATAGGATGTTCTTGCTGTAGAGGGAGTGCACCGAAGGTTTACCAGATTGAATCCTGGGACAGCCGGGACTGCTCTATGAGGAGAGATTGGGTTGGTTAGGTTTGTATTCACTGGAATTTAGAATAATAAGGAGGGATCTTTCTCATAGTATTCAGAAGTTTTGCAAAGTGCGTAATCAGAAAATGAGAAAATCAAGCACACAGCTAAGAACTAGCTGGTGTCAGGTAGAAATCAATTGTCGTTAAGGAGATTCCTTTCTTGAGTTTGGGAGATCTGTAAAACAAATCATCTGCTAATAATCTGGTCAGATCTTAAACATTGTATGCAGAGCAGGAGGTAGCCATCCAGCCACTGAGCATGCTGTACCATTCAATACAATAACTGATCATCCACTTAGAATCATAGAGATGTACAGCATGAAAACAGACCCTTCGGTCAGCTCGTCCACGCTGAGCAGATATCCCAACCCAATCTAGTCCCACCTGCCTGGACCCAGCCCATATCTCTTCAAACCCTTCCTATTCATATACCCGTCTAGATGCCTTTTAGGTGTAGCCTCCACCACTTCCTCTGGCAGCTCATTCCATACATGTCCCACCCCATTTGTGAAAACGTTGCCACTTAGGTCTCTTTTACATCTTACCCCCTCACCCTAAACCTATGCCCTTTAGTTCTGGACTCCCCAACTCCAGGGAAAAGACTGTCTATTTATCCTAACCATGCCCGTCATGATTTTATAAACCTCCATAAGGTCACCCCTCAGCATCTGATGCTTCAGGGAAAACAGCTGCAGCCTGTTCAGCCTCTCCGTGTAGCTCAAATCCTCCAGTCATGGCAACATCCTTGTAAATCTTTTCTAAATCCTTTCAAGTTTCACAACATCTTTCCGATAGGAAGGAGACTAGAACGGCATGCAATATTCCAATAGTGGCCTGACCAATGTCCTGTACAGCCGCAACATGAACTCCCAACTCCTGTACTCAATATTCTTGACTAATAAATGAAAATATACCAAATGCCTTCTTCACTATCAACAGCCCTCCAGAATAGAGAATTTGCATTTGCTCACTCACTCTGTCTGTCCAAATAACATTATTCTCCTCACAATTTAGCATTCCACACAGCTTTGTGTCATCTACAAATTTTCAAATATTATATTTAGGCCTCTCATCTTCACCTGTGACTCCAATGTCTACTTTCCACTTACTCAATGTCTAAGCTTCAACAGCCCTCCAGAATAGAGAATTCCAAATTTTGGGGGCATTTAATTGGAGGGGGCAAAAATAGGTGTGTGTGCAAAATGGGAGAATGATGGCACAAAACATGAAGTGGGTGTCCAAAAATGGACAAGAGACATCATTTGGGAAAGGTGAACAATTTGGAGGAGGTGAGTGCCAAATTTCTGCGGTGACACACATGGTTTGTGTGGCTGTGAAACCTGTGGGAGTCACAATAATTGGGGAAGAGCGAAATTTACAGACATGAAAATACAGTGAACGTAGGAGCTTGCAGAATACTTGTGGGACTGCAAATTATGCAGGGCACAAAATTGTTAGGACTGCATAATTGAGGCGGTTGCAACAAGGAGGCCCTTAATTTATGGGCTGCAAAACTTTGGGATGGGTCACACAATCGTTGCGGGGGAGGCATTGTAGAGGGCTGTATAGTTTGGTGGGGGTGCTACAGATGGGGGAGTGCGAGCTATTAGGGGTGGAGTATTTGAAGGTGCAAAGTTTGGTAGGTCCACAAAACTTGGGAGTTTGCAAAATTTGGCAGATCACAGGAAAGTGAGGGTGTGTAAAATTGGTCTGGGGACACAACAATATTGGGGCGGGGGTTGCATAATTGAGGATAATTGAGAATTTGATGAGTTTGGCACAATATTTTGGGAGGGGCAAAATTTATGGAGTACATATCAAAATTTTGTGAGGTTGCTTAGAATAAAGGAGAAGCCTAAAGCTTTCTATAGGTATTTGAGGAATAGTAGGTGTTATCAATTCTAGAAGGAGTGTAACTGGACAAGTCTCCTGGGCTGGATGGGATCTATCCAATGATTCTCTGGGAAGCTGGAGAGGAGATGGAGAAGCCTTTGGCTTTGACCTTTGAGTCGTCATTGTCTACAGGTTCAGTACCAGAGGACTGGAGGATTGCAATTGTGCCCTTGTTCAAGAACGAGAGTAGAGATGACCCCAGGTAATTATAGACCAGTGAGCCTTATGAACTTTTGGAAAGGATTGTAAGAAATAGGATTCATACTCGTCTAACAAGCAATAATTTGATTTCAGATAGTCAACATGGTTTCGTCAAGGGCAGGTCATGTCTCACAAACCTCATTGAGTTTTTTGAGAAGGTGACCAAGCAAATGGATGGGGGTAGGGCAGTTGACATGGTGTACATGGACTTCAGTAAAGCATTTAATAAGGTTCTACATGGTAGGGTGTTGGAGAAAATGCAGAGGCATGGGATTGAGGGTGGTTTAGCAGTTTGCATTAGAAACTGGCTTTCTGAAAGAAGGCAGTAAGTGGTGGTGGATGGAAAATATTCAGCCTGGAGTCCGGATACTAGTGAGTCACTCCCTCCGTGACTCCCTCGTCAGATCCACACCCCCCACCAACCCAACCTCCACTCCCGGCACCTTCCCCTGCAACCGCAGGAGGTGCAAGACTTGCGCCCACACCTCCCCTCTCACCTCCAAAGGAAACTTCCATATCCGCCACAGATTCACCTGCACCTCCACACACATCATCTATTACATCCTCTGCACCCGATGTGGCCTCCGCTATATTGGGGAGACAGGCCGGCTACTTGCGGAGCGTTTCAGAGAACACCTCTGGGACACCCGGACCAACCAACCCAACCACCCTGTAGCTCAACATTTCAATTCCCCCTCCCACTCCACCAAGGATATGCAGGTCTTTGGACTCCTCCATCGTCAGACCACAACAAAACGATCTTTCCACCTATCACATTTCCGATGCCCCTCCCCCAAGTCCCTCCTCCCTACCTTTTATCTTAGCCTGCTGGACAAACTTTCCTCATTCCTGAAGAAGGGCTTATGCCCGAAACGTCGATTCTCCTGTTCCCTGGATGCTGCCTGACCTGCTGCGCTTCTCCAGCAACACATTTTCAGTCCGGATACTAGTGGTGTGCCACAAGGATCTGTTTTTGGACCACTGCTGTTTGTCATTTTTATAAATGACTTAGACACAGGCATAGGTGGATCAGTTAGTAAGTTTGTAGATGACACTAAAGTCATAGAACATAGAACAATACGGCGCAGAACAGGCCCTTCAGCCCTCGATTTTGCGCTGACCCGTGAACTATTCTCAACTTGTCCCCCTACACTATGCCATCATCATCCAGAAGTCAGTGGAGTAGTGCACAGTGTGGAAGAATGTTGCAGGTTGCAAGGGGACTTGGATAATCTGCAGAATTGAGCTGAGAAGTGGCAAATGGAGTTCAATGCAGATAAATGTGAGGTGATGCACTTTGGGAAGAATAGCAGGAAGGCAGAATACTGGATCAATAGAAAGATTCTTGGTGGTGTGGATGTGCACAGGGATCTTGGAGTCCATGTACATAGATCCCTGAAAGTTGCCACCCAGGTTGATAGTGCTGTTAAGAAGGCATATGGTGTGTTAGGTTTAATTAGTAGAAGGATTGAGTTCCAGAGCTGTAATGTCATGCTACAACTATACAAAACGCTATAGTGTACGGGTCTGGCCGCCCCAATACATGAAGGATGTGGAAACATTGGAAAAGGTGCAGAGGAGATTTACCAGGATGTTGCCTGGTCTGGAAGCAAAGTCTTATGAGGAAATGCTGAGAGACTGGGGTCTGTTCTCATTGGAAAGAAGAAGGATAAGAGGGGATTTTATAGAGACATACAAGATAATCAGAGGATTAGATAGGGTAGATAGTGAAAGTCTTTTTCCTAGGATGATGACGTCAGTTTGTACAAGAGGACAAAACTACAAATTCAAGGGTGATAGATTTAAGGCAGATGTCAGGGGCAGGTTCTTTACTTAGAGAGTGGAATGCCCTGCCTGCCAAAGTAGCTAGCTGAAAAATGTGTTGCTGGAAAAGCGTAGCAGGTCAGGCAGCATCCAAGGAGCAGGAGAATCGACATTTTGGGCATAAGCCCTTCTTCATTCCTGAAGTTAACTCAGCAACATTAGGGAGAATTAAACAATCCTTGGATAAGCACATGGATGATGATGGGATAGTGTAGGGGGATGAGCTTAGATTAGCTCACAGGTTGGCGCAACATCGAGGGCCAAAGGGCCTGATCTTCGTTGTACTGTTCTATGTTCTATCTGGGTAAAGGGCACAATTTTGGGGTGATGCAAAATTGCTCAGCATGAAAATTTGGAGGGAGAGAACAATTTTTGGGGGGCTGCAAAATTGGAGGGGAGACAACACTGGGGAGTCCTGTATAATTTGGGGGTGGGTGGACAGCAAGATTTGGGAGTTTGCAAAATTGGAAGGGGTCACACAAGCCAGGGAGGTGGAACCAAATTTAGCGGTGTGGAAAACTTTGGGGCACAAAGTCTGTGAGGGGGGGAATCTTAAAATTTTGATGAGAACACAGAATTTAGGGGTGAGAGATTAATGCATAATTTTCAAGGCGATAATTATGAAGGGGCTGCAAAACATGGCAGGGGTCTGTAGAGAGATTCTGGGGGAAAGCAAGACAGGAATAAATAGATACAGTGGAAAAGAAAGCGATAGTGGAAAACATTTGGGGGTGGTATCAAGAGATAGGGGAAAAAAGAGCCAGGTGATAAAAGAGAAATGGGTAAAAAGTGAGACAGTAAAAAAAAGGAAACAAATAGGGTAAAAACTATGGGGAGGTAAACAGACGGGAGCAAAAAGGAGTTGGGAAAAAAAGAAACAGGGATAAAGAGAAGAGGAAAAAAGAAAAGAAGGGTGGGAGAGAACAGAAACAAAAGCAAAATGTTGAGGTAATTCCTGAAGAAGGGCTTATGCCCGAAACGTCGATTCTCCTGTTCCCTGAATGCTGCCTGACCTGCTGCGCTTTTCCAGCAACACATTTTCAGCGTTGAGGTAAGAGACATACAAGAGAAAGTAACAGAGAAAAAGAGACTGGGTGATGGGAAGAGACATGGAAAGAGATAAAATAGAATTTGGGAAAGAATACAGACATATACAACATAGAACATTACAGTGCAGTACAGGCCCTTCAGCCCTCGATGTTGCGCCGACCTGTCATACCAATCTGAAGTCCATCTAACCTACACTATTCCATGTACGTCCATATGCTTGTCCAATGATGACTTAAATGCACTTAAAGTTGGCAAATCTACTACTACAAAGCACTCCATACCCTTAATACTCTCAGAGTAAAGAAACTACCTCTGACATCTGTCCTATATCTATCACCCCTCACTTTAAAGCAATGCCCCCTTGTGCTCGCCGTCACCATACTTGGAAAAAGGCT
>NC_057736.1:50154090-50165912 GCF_004010195.1 Chiloscyllium plagiosum | reverse complement strand
CACCCTTTCCAAAGCTTCCACATCCTTCTTATAATGTGGTGACCAGAACTGTACACAATACTCCAAATGTGGCTGCACAAGAGTTTTGTACTGCTGTAGCATAACCTTATGGTTCCGGAACTCGATCCCCCTATTAATGAAAGCTAAAACACTGTATGCCTTCTTAACAATCCTGTCAACCTGGGTGGCAACTTTCAAGGATCTGTGTCCCTGGACACCGAGATCTCTCTGCTCATCTACACTACCAAAAATCTTACCATTAGCATTCCGGTTACTCCGACCAAAGTGAATCACCTCACACTCGTCCGCATTAAACTCCATTTGCCATCTCTCAGCCCAGCTCTGCAGCTTATCTATATCTCTCTGTAACCTACAACATCCTTCGTCACTATTCACAGAGGGAGGTAAATAGAGAGAGGGCAGGCAGAGGTAAAGGGAGAGAGAGACACAGAGATAAAGAAACACAGACTCAAAGCTAGAGAGGAGGGAGACAGACTGAAAAGAGAGAGAGAGAGGAAGACAGGAGTTAAGGAAAGACGTGGAGAGACTGGAAGGGATATTCACCATTCCAGTGGGTTCCAGCTCTCTCATCGAGTCCTACAGCATTTAGTCCTTTGGCCTAAACTGGTCCATGCTGAACAAAATGTCCACCCACACTATTCTGCACTTGGTTCATATCCTTCTAATCCTTCCTTATCCATGTAATTGTCCAGATGGCTTTTGAATGTTGGTAAGGTACTCACCTCAACCACATCTGCTGGCAGCGCATTCCATATGCATACCACTTTCTGTGTGCAAAACGTTGCCCCTCGGAATCCTGTTTATTCTTTCCCTCCCGCCTTAAACTGATGCCCTCCAGTCTTTGGTTCCCCAACTCTGGGAAAAAGACTGAGGCATTCACCCTATCCATGCCTCTCATGATTTTATACACTTCTATCAGATCCCTCTCAGTCTCCTATTCTCTAAACAAAAACTCCTATTTTGTCCAATCTCTCCCTTTTCCTCAGTTCCTTGAGCCCTGGCAACATTCTTGTAAATTTCTTTTGCACTCGTTCCAGTTTAATAAAATCCTTCCCATAGCAAGATGATCAAAACTGAACACAATGCTCCAAGTGTGGCTTCATCAACATCCTGTACAACTGCAACCGTGGGGCAGCACGGTGGCTCAGTGGTTAGCACTGCTGCCTCACAGCATCAGGGACCCAGGTTCGATTCCGGCCTTGGGCAACTGTCTGTGTGGAGTCTGCACATTCTCCCCATGTCTGCGCAGGTTCCCTCCGGGTGCTCCGGTTTCCTCCCACAGTCCAAAGTTGTGCAGGTAAGGTGAATTGGCCATGCTAAATTGCCCGTAGTGTTAGGTGCGTTAGTCAGAGTGGTGGGTCTTCAGAGGGTCTTGTTGGGCCGAAGGGCCTGTTTCCCAAATGTAGGGAATCTAATCTAATCAAATTAACTTTCTAACTTCTGTACTCACTGCCCTGATGAAGGCCAGTGGGCCAAATAAACTTCTTCACTACCCTGTCTACCTGTGACTGTTTTCAGAGAACCGTGCACCTGAACTCCAAGGTCTCTCTGTTCCACTACACTCCTGAATGGCCCTCCCATTCACCATGAAACTCCTACCTTGAGTTTGCTTCAGCCTGGATGGTTAAGGAGATGGCAGAGGGGAGGTTAAAAAATCAAAACTGGCATTGAGATTCCAAGTACCCACATACTTTCACAGAGAGACACAGAAACCCTCTAGTACTCATTTCATAGAACATAGAAAAGTACAGCACAGAACAGGCCCTTCAGCCCATGATGTTGTGCCGAGCATTAATTGTAATGTAAAATAAAATAACCTAACCTACATACCCCTCAATTCACTGCTGTCCATGTGCATGTCCAGCAGTCGCTTACATGTCCCGAATGACTCTGCTTCCACCACCACCACTGCCATGCATTCACAACTCTCTATGTAAAGAACCTACCTCTGATGTCCCCTCTATATCTTCCTCCTAATATCTTAAAACTATGACCTCTCGTGCCAGTCGGTCATGCCCTGGAGAAAAGTCTCTGGCTATTGACTCTATCCATGCTTCTCATTACCTTGTATACCTCGATCATGTCACTTCTCTTCCTCCTTCTCTCCAGAGAGAAAAGTCCAAGCTTAGTCAACATCTCTTCATAAGACAACCCTCCAGTCCAGACAGCATCCTGGTAAACCTTCTTTGCACCCTCTCCAAAGCCTCCGTATTATTCCTATAGTAGGGTGAGCAGAATTGGACACAACATTCCAAGTGTGGTCTCACCAGGGACTTGTAAAGCTGTAGCAAAAACTCAGAGCTCTTAAACTCAATCCTCCTGTTAAAGAAAGCCAAAATACCAGATGCTTTCTTAAAAACCCTCTCCACTTGAGTGGCAACTTTGGAGTGGATCTATGTACTTGAACGCCAAGATCCCTCTGTTCCTCAACACTGCCAAGAATCCTGTCTTTATTCCTATATTCAGCATTCAAGTTTGACCTTCCAAAATGCATCACTTTGCATTTATCCAGGTTAAACTCCATTTGCCATTTCTCAACCCAGCTCTGCATCCTGCCTATGTCGTGCTGCAGCCTGCAATAGCCCTCGATACTATCAACTGCAGCTCCAACCTTTGTGTCATCTGCAAATTTACTAACCCACCCCATAACCTCCTACGAAGAGCAGAGGCCCAAGAACAGAGCCCTCTGGGACACCACTCAAGACTGACCTCTGGGCAGAATATTTTCCATCTACAACCACTCTCTGCCTTCTGTCAGCCAACCAATTCTGAATCCAGACAGCCAAATCTCCCTGTATCCCATACCTACCATGGGAAACCTTATCAAATGCCTTGCTGAAGTCTCTTTCCTGCTTATTTTACATGGCAAAAAGAACAATGGCTGCCAGGGCCTACTTTAAATACATTCAGGCCTGTTAAAGACCTCTCTCTGCCCAACCCAGTTCATCCAGTCATATAGATGTATAGCACAGAAGCAGACCCTTCGGTCTAACTCGTCTATGCCAACCAGATATCCTCACCTAATCTAGCCCCATTTGCCAACACTTGGCCCATATTCCTCTAATCCCTTCCTATTCATATACCCATCCAGATGCCTTTTAAATACTGTAATCATACCAGCCTCCACCACTTTTTCTGGCAGCTCATTCCATACACGCACGACCCTCTGTGTAAAAACGTTGTCCCTTCGGTCCCTTTTATATCTTTCCCCTCTCAGCCTGAACCTATTCCTTCTAGTTCTGGACTCCCCCACTCAAGGGAGAAGACAACGAAGGAAAGTACAGCACAGGTACAGACCCTTCGGCCCTCCAAGCCTGCGCCAATCCAGATCCTCTATCTAAACCTGCCACCTATTTTCTAAAAGTCTGTATCCCTTTGCTCCCTGTCCATTCATGTATCTGTCTAGGTACATCTTAAATGATGTCATTGTTCCCACCTCTTGAAGCTCCACTGGCAATACGTTCCAAGTATCCACCACTCTCTGCCTAAAGAACTTCCCACATATATCTCCCCAAAACTTTTCCACTGTTACTTTGAGTAAATCAGTTCCACACACTGGGAAAAAAGCTTCTTGCTATCCACACTGTCTATACCTTTCATGATTTTGTAGACCTCAATCAGGTCCCCCCCTCAACCTCTTCGAGGAGAAAGATGCTGGAAATCAGAGCCAAAGAAGGGCTCATGCCCGAAACGTCGATTCTCCTGCTCCTTGGATGCTGCCTGACATGCTGCGCTTTTCCAGCAACACATTTTCACCCCCTCAACCTCTGTCTTCCTAATGGAAATAATCTGAATCTATTCAACCTCTCTTCATAGCTAGCATCCTCCATACCAGGGAACGTCCTGGTGAACCTCCTCTGCAATCACTCCAAAGCATCCACATCCTTTTGGTAATGTAGCGACCAGAAATGTACAAGGTATTCCAAATGCAGCTGAACGAAAGTCCTATATAACTGTAACATGACCTGCCAACTCTTGTACTCAATACCCCATCAATGAAGGAAAGCATGGCATATGCTTTCTTGACTACTGACCTGCATTGCCACCTTCAGGGAACAATGGACCTGAGCACCCAGATCTCTCTGTACATCAATTTTCTGAAGAATGTTTCCATTTACTGTATAGTTTGCTCTTGAATTGAATCTTCCAAAATGCATCACCTCGCATTTACCCAGATTGAACTCCATCTGCCATTCCTCTGCCCAACTTTCCAATCTATCTATATTCTGTTATATTCTCTGACAGTCCCTTTCACTACTGCTACTCAACCAATCTTAGCGTTATCTGTAAACATGCTAATCATGCAACCGGTATCTTCATATATATATATATATATATATATATCACAAACAACAGTGGTCCCAACACAGATCCCTGTGGAACACCACGGTCACAGGTCTCCATTTGAGCATCTCCCTTCCACTGCTACTCTCTGTCTCCTGTTGCCCAACCAGTTCTCTATCCATCTAGTTAGAACACCCTGGACCCTATGCGACTTCACCTTCTTCATCAGCCTACCATGGAGATCCTTATCAAATGCCTTACTAAAGTCCATGTATATGACATCTACAACCCTTCCCCCATCAATCAACTTTGCTACCTCCTCAAAGAATTCTGTTAGGTTTGTAAGACATGACCTTCCCTGCACAAAACAATGCTTCACATTTTCTTCCAAATGGGAATAGATCCTATCCCTCAGCATCTTCCTTACCACTGAAGTTAGGCTCACCGGTCTATAATTACCTGGAGGATCCCTGCTACCCTTTATAAGCAAGGGAACAACATTAGCAATTCTCCAGTCCTCCAGGACCTCACCCACATTCAAGTATACTGCAAAGATATCTGTTAAAGCCCCAGCTATTTCCTCTCTTGCTTCCCTCAGTAACCTGTTGGTCCCATCCAGACCTGGGGACTTGTCCACCTTAATGCCTTTTAGAATACCCAAAACTTCCTCCTCCTTATGCCGACTTGACCTAGAGGAATCAAAGATCTATCCCAAACCTCATCTGTCATGTCCCTCTCCTCAGTGAATACTGATGCAAAATACTTGTTAAGAATCTCACCCATTTTCTCTGTCTCCACTCATAATTTTCCTCTTTTGTCCTTGAGTGGGCCAATCCTTTCTCTAGTTGCCCTCCTGCTCCTTATATGTGAAAGAAAAAGGCTTAGGGTCTTTCCTTAGCCCTGTTTGCTAAAGATATCTTATGACCCCTTTTAGCCTTCTTAATTCCTCATTTCAAAAATGGTCCTAAATTCCCAATATTCTTCCAAAGCTTTTTCTGTCTTCAGTTGCGTAGACTTTATGTATGCATCCTTTTTCCTCTTAGCTAGTCTCACAATTTTCACCTGTCATCCACGCTTCCCTAACCTTGTCATTTTGATCCCTTATTTTCACAGGATCATGTCTCTCCTGCACTCTAATCAACTTCTCTTTTAAAGCCTCCCACATATCAAATGTGAATTTACCTTCAAGCAGCTGCTCCCAATCTACATTCCCCAGTTGGTATAGTTGGCCTTTTCCAATTTAGCACTCTTCCTTTAGGATCACTCTCCTCTTTCTCCATTAGTATTCTAAAACTTATGGAATTATGATCACTATTCCCAAAGTAATCCCCCTACTGAAACTTCAACCACCTGGCCGGGCTCATTTCCCAACACCAGGTCCAGTATGGCCCCTTCCTGAGTTGGACTATTTACATACTGCTCTAGAAAACCCTCCTGGATGCTCCTTACAAATTCTGTTCCATCGAGACCTCTAACACTAAGTGAATTCCAGTCACTGTTGGGAAAATTAAAATCCATCACCACCACCCTGTTTCTCCTACATCTTTCCATAATCTGTTTACATATTTATATCTCTACCTCACGTTCACTATTGGGAGGCCTGTAGTACATCCCTAACATTGTTACTGCACCCTTCCTACTTCTGAGCTCTGCCCATATTGCCTCACTGCTAGAGTACTCCATAGTGCCCTCTTTCGGCACAGCTGCAATACTCTCTCTGACCAGAAATGCAACACCTCCACCCCTTTACCTCCCACTCTATCCACCCGAAGCATCGATATCCTGGGATGTTTAGTTGCCAATCATGCCCTTCCCTAAAACAAGGCTCAGTAATACAATAGCATGATGCTCCCAGGTACTAATCCAAGCCCTAAATTCGGCTGCCTTACCTACAACACTTCTCACATTAAAACAAATGCACCAATTCCTTTGCATTCATCATCTGCTCCCTGCCTCTTCTTCCCCTTAGCCATGCTGACTTCATTATCTCGTTCCTTACAGGCCTTGGTTACAGCTTCCTTACTGTCCTCTAACCTCATTTCGTTCCTCACCCTCTGCCATATTAGTTTAAACCCTCCTCAACAGCGTTAGCAAAAGCACCCCAAGGACATTGGTTCCAGTCTGGTCTAGGTGGAGACCATCCAATTTGTAATAGTCCCAGCTCCCCCAGAACCGGTCCAAAAATCTGAACACCTCCCTCTTGCACCATTTCTCAAGCCATGCATTCATCCTGCTTGCTCTATCATTCCTACTCTGACTGGCGCATGGCACTGGTAGCAATCCTGAGATTACTACCTCTGGGGTCCTACCTTTTAACTTGGATCCTAACTCCCTAAATCTTGTAGGATCTCATCCCATTTTTTGCCTTTCTCATTGGTGCCTATATGCACCACAACAACTGGCTGTTCACCCTCGCCATTCAGAATGTTCTGCAGCCGATCTGAGACATCTCTGACCTGTGCACCTGGGAGGCAACAAACCATTCAGGAGTCACATTTTCGACCACAGATCTACCTATCTAGTCCCCTTACAATTGAATCCCCTATGATTATAGCCCTTCCACTCTTTTTCCTGCCCTTCTGTACAGCAGAGCCAGCCATGGTGCCATGATCCTGGCTACTGCTGCCCCACCCTGATGAGCCATCTCCCCCAACAGTATCCAGAATGGCATACTTGTTTTGGAGGGAGATGACTGCAGGGGACACCTGTACTGTCTTCTTGTTCTTTCTCTGCCTTTTCCTTTTCCATTTCCTTTCTCCCTCAGCAATCCTAATCTGCAGTGTGACCAATTAAGTAAAAGCACTATCCATGAACCCCTCAGCATCATATATGCTCCAAAGTGAGTCCATCTGCAGCTCCAGAGCTGTCATGCAGTCTAACAAGAGTTGCAATTGGACACACTTCCTGCACATGTTGGAGCCAGAGACATTGAGCAAAAGGAGTATAACACGGATCTGAGATCTCCTGCTATTTTTAACCTTAAATTGAACTTTAGTCATAGTTTAGGTAAATGAAAAATACAAGTTTTTACCAAGATCTTATCTATTTGTCCTATCTATGCCCCTCATGATTTTATAAACCTCCTTAAGGTCAACCCTCAGCCTCCAATGCATCAGATAAAACAACCCAGACTATTCAGCCTCTCCCTGTAGCTCACATCCTCCAACCCTGGCAACATCCTTGTAAATCTTTTCTGAATCATTTCAAGTTTCACAACATCCTTCCAATAGCTACCTGGAGCACACCTTCCCCAGATACGAAGAGGCATCTTTGCAAGATTAGAAGGGGGAAGAAGGTGTGAGAAAAAGAAGTCACTCAATAGTTTAGACTAGACTGCCTCTGTTTGTCCCTGTCCTCCCCCACCTCCTCACCTCACAAACACCAGCCCAGACTTGAAATCCACACAGAGACAAGTTGCAGTTTCAAACCGGGAGCAGCCACAACACAGGTTCCTTTAGATAACAGAACAGAGGGTTCTTCAACCAAGGGACACAACTTTATTTCATAATATTGGGAACACAGGATTTTCACATAGATCAATGCAAAATGTAAGTGGGACTGAAATGAACAAGCCAGCAAGTTTACTTTTAATGCTTTTTTGAGACTTCTACAAATGAATCAGTCCATTTCACAAACAAGGTGATTACGCAGATTAACAATACAAATCAACAAGTTTATTGTACAAATAAACCTGAGTTTATTCAACAAATCAACCCTGATGATATATACAAAGGGACATTTTGTCGGTGTGTATGGATATGTTAGTGAGTGTCTGTATGTCTAGATATGTGTGAGTCTATGACCATGTGTCTCTGTATCTGTATGTTTGTCTGTGTCTATTTGCATCAGTGTGACCAGCTCTGTCTGCAATTCGACACAGTGTACCTAGAGGGAAGTTTAAGTGCAGCTGTGTTTGCCTGTCTGTGTGTGCGTCTCCATCTGTGTCTTTGAATCTAGTTTTGTGCCTGTGTGTGTGTGTGTGTGTGGGCGCACGTGCGTGCCCAGCTCTGTCTGCAATGAGATACACTTTGAATGAAATAAGCGGTGATGAACCAGTCATGGTCACAGTCAGTCTCTCTCTGTTCCCCCCCTGCCGGTGTTTAAATCCATCCTCTGCTGGCCTCTGCATGTGACATCACAAGCACCAAATACTGCTCTGTTCCACTGCAGCTTCTTCCTGGTCCTCCAGCAGGATGGATCAATCTCGCTACACATCCATCATCCATTGCTCCACAGGACTGAATCAATTCCCTGTCACATCGATCACACAGTCCTGCAGGGGAATGGACCTTCAACAGATACAAACCCCAATGGACATGGCTCAATCATCAGTTAAGGAATTTTGAAAAATCAATCTGCTCTGACACAACTTGATAGCAGGTGGGTCTTGAAACCAGAGCTTCTTGTTAAGAGGTTAAGACACAATGCAGATGACAGGACGTATTGAGACAGCAGTGAGAAAACACTTGGAACCCTGAACTTCATAAATCAAGATATTGAGGAGAAAATCAGGGAGAAAATGCTGACCTTTCAAAACCTGGCTTTAGAACAGAAGTAGAGTCCAGTTCTGGTCACCATGCTTCAGTATCTCAAATATGAAGGTTACTTGAGTTAGAGAAACAAACCATTGTTTCTATTATGCAACGGTCCAAGGATGAGGGGAGTTGGAGTTAAGAATTTGGGAAAGAGATGCACGGGTGACATGAGGAAAAGTTTTATTAAGAACAACAGCAGTAACAGATGCCTGTCCTGCAATCACTGGTGAACTCGCTGGTTCACTCGCTGGGGTGACAGAGTAAATCCTTTTCCACAGTGGGAGCAGGTAACAACATCTCACCAGTGTGGACTCGTTGGTGTCTCAGAAGGTTTTTTGAATGGACAAATTGTTTCCCACACATGGTGCAGGAGAATGGCCTCTCTCCAATGTGAATGCGTTGGTGTGTCAGCACTTCATGTTTGCTTTTAAAGCTCTTCTCACAGTGGGAGCATCTGAAAGGTCTCTCATCAGTGTGAACTGGTTGGTGTGCCTTAAGACGGGACAGCCGAGAGAATGCCTTGCCACACTCAGAGCAGGAGAATGGCCTCTCCCCAGTGTGAACTCGTTGGTGTGTCAGCAAATGAGATGACTGAATGAAACTTTTCCCACACTTGGGGCAGGTGAAAGGCCTCTCTCCTGTGTGAATTCGCTGGTGTTTCAGCAGATGCGCTGATGTAGTGAATCCCTTCCCACATTCGGGACAGATGAATGGCCTCTCCCCAGTGTGAACTCGCCGGTGTATCAGCAGGTTGGATGAGTCACTGAATGCCTTCCCACACTCGGGGCAGATGAATGGCCTCTCCCCGGTGTGAATTCGCAGGTGTTTCAGCAGGTGTGGTGACGTAATGTATCCCTTCCCACATTCAGAGCAGATGAATGGCCTCTCCCCAGTGTGAATTTGCTGGTGTTTTTGAAGGTTGGATGAGTCACTGAATCCCTTTCCACACACAGAACAGATGAACGGCCTCTCTCCAGTATGCGTGCGTTCATGTTTCAGAAGGTCAGATAACCAATTGCATCCCTTCCCACATACAGAGCAGGAATACGGCCTCTCCCCAGTGTGACTGCGTCGATGGGTTTCCAGCTGGTATGGGTATTTAAATCCCTTCCCACAGTCCTCACATTTCCATGGTTTCTGTGTGGTGCAGGTGTCCTCATATCTCTCCATATGGGATGATCAGCTGACTCCTCGCCCATACACAGGACAGCGATACAGTTTCTCCCCAATGTGATGTTATTCAGTTATACAGTTTCTCCCCAATAGGGTGATGCTATTCAGGCTGTGTAACTGGCTAGAGCTCGCTAAATAGTTAGTTCACTGGAACACTCACTTTGGTGGATGTCTTCTCATGCATTTCCAATCATACTGATGTTGGAAATCATTTTCCTAGACAAAACATTGAAAATCCAATGGTTTTCAAGACCTGGTGATCTCTCAGGTATTGATGGGATGTTTGTTTGGAAGTCTTGCTAATGAATGTGCGTCTGTGATTCTCTGTAAAACAAATTTAAATCAGGAAAAGATATGAGAAAGAGAATTGTTTAAAACATTAAAGGAAATTGTGAAAAGGAGTTCATCGGATCTGGTAATTTGTATGAAAGACGCTCAGAAATAGTGACCATGAAAAGCTATTGAATTGTAAGCTATTGAATAAAAACTCAACTAGTTCACAAATATCTTTCAGCTAAGAACGCTTATTCCTCTTCCTTGTCCTGGGCCTCCACATAAAGACAGTGAGATACTTAAGGGCATGGTTTCCTCCATATACATCACAAGAATAACTTTGATAGATCCTCCATCCAACAAGGTCAAGACCAGCATGCATGGGGCACCATTATCTATAAATCCCCCTCCCAGACACACACTATCCTCTTGTGGATACATGTCATTGTTTATAGCTGGTCCCTGTGAAACCAGTAATTGCTCACTGAATGGCACAATGGGAGAACTCTCAAGAGCACAGAACATAGAACAGTATAGCACAGTACAGGCTATCAATGTTGTGCCAACCTGTGAAACCAATCTGAAGTCCATCTAACCTACACTTTTTCATTATCATCCATATACTTACTCAATGAACCCTTAAATGGCCTTAAAGTTGGCTACTACTGTTGCAAGCAGGCCGTTCCACACCACCACTATTCTGAGTAAAGAAACTACCTCTGACATCTGTCATATATCCATCACTCCTCACTTTAAAGCTATGTCCCCTTGTGCTAGCCATTGCCATCCAAGGAAAAAGGCTCTCACTGTCCACCTTATCTAATCCTCTGATCATCTTGTATGCCTCTGTTAAGTCACTTCTTAACCTGCTTCTCTCAAATGAAAACCACCTCAAGTCCCCAACTCTTTCCTCATAAAACCTTCCCTCCATACCAGACAACATCCTGGTAAATATCCTCTGCATGCTTTCCAAAGCTTCCACATCCTTCCTATAATGCGGCAACCAGAACTGTATGCAATACTCCAAGTGCGGCCACACCAGAGTTTTGTACACCTGCACCATGAGCTCATGGCTCTGAAACTCAATCCCTCTGCCAATAAAAGCTAACACACCGTACACCTTCTTAACAACTCTATCAACCTGGATGTCAACTTTCAGGGATCTATTCACATAGACACAGAGATCTCATTGCTCATCCACCTTGCCAAAAATCATACCATTAGCCCAACACTCTGTATTCCTGTTACTCCTTCCAAATTGAATCACCTCACACTTTTCCACATTGAACTTCATTTGCAACCTCTCATCCCAGCTTTGCAGCTTCTCTATGTGTCTCTGTAACCTGCAACATCCTTCCGCACTGTTCACAACTCCACCGACTTTAGAGTAATCCATAAATTTACTAGTTAAAAACAATGACTGCAGATGCTGGAAACCAGATTCTGGATCAGTGGTGCTGGAAGAGCACAGCAATTCAGGCAGCATCCGAGGACAGGCAAAATTGACGTTTCGGGCAAAAGCCCTTCATCAGGAAT
>NC_057736.1:50126461-50154057 GCF_004010195.1 Chiloscyllium plagiosum | reverse complement strand
ACGCTTCAGGCTCTCTGCCTTTATTCCTGATGAAGGGTTTTTGCCTATCCTCGGATGCTGCCTGAATTGCTGTGCTCTTCCAGCACCACTGATCCAGAACCCGTAAATTTACTAACCCATCCTTCTATGCCCTCATCCAGATCATTTATAAAAATAACAAACAGCAGTGGACCCAAAACAGATCCTTACACCACAAGTAACTGAACTCCAGGAGGATCATTTTCCAGCAACCAACACCCTCTGTCTTCTGTCCGCTGGCCAATTTCTGATCCAAAACACTAAATCACCCTCAATCCCATGCAGTATTTTCTGTAATAGCCTGCCGTGGGGAACCTTACCCAACATTTTACTGAAATCCATATACACCACATCAACTGCTTTACCCTCATCAACCTGTTTGGTCACATTCTCAAAGAACTCAATAAAGTTTGAGGCACAACCTACCCTTCACAAAACCGTGTTAACTATCCCTAATCAACTTATTATTTTCTAGATGCTTATAAATCCTATCTCTAAGAATCTTTCCAACACATTACCCAGAACTGAATTAAGGCTCACTGGTCTATAATGAGGTTGTCCCTACTCCCCTTCTTTAAGAAGGGGACAATATTTGCTACCTTCCAGTCTTCTGCCACTATTCCTGTAGATAATGACGACATAAAGATCAAAGGAGAAAGTGAGGCCTGCAGATGCTGGAGATCTGAGCTGAAAATGTGTTGCTGGAACAGTGCAGCAGGTCAGGCGGTATCCAGGGAACAGGAGAATCGACGTTTCGGGAATTTTCCTGAAGAAGGGCTTATGCCCGAAACGTCAATTCGCCTGTTCCCTGGATGCTGCCTGACCTGCTGCGCTGTTCCAGCAACACATTTTCAGATAAAGATCAAAGCCAAAGGCTCTGCAATTTCCTCCGTAGCTTCCCAGATAATCCTAAAATCCCATCCAGCCCAGGGTCATAGCTACATTCGCACTTTCCAGAATTGCTAACATCTCCACTTTATGACCCTCAATACCATCTAGTCTAATAGTCTGTATCTCGGTATTCACCTCAATAACATTGTCTTTTTCCAGTGTGAACACATTTAGCAGCTATCCTATTTCTTCGGTCTCAAACATACAACTTCCCACTACTGTCCTTGACAGACCCTCAGCACAGCAGAGAATGCTGACCCGTTTAGCCTTATGTGCCAGTAATAAAATTAGATATAAATTAATTTAGGACTATTCTTGAGAAATACTATTCCGAAAATAAATGCCTGAACTTTGAACAGACTCCTTCAGTTTAGCAACTAACCCTGGGAATACTTCCCGCGACAGTCTCCCATTGGAAGTTATTGGGGCCTTTCAGTCCCAGCAGCTTCTCCTCGCTCTGCACTCCGAATGAAATTCAAACAAGAACGTGACCAACACAGAAGGCCAGGGACCGACTTCCGCACCCAACCATCAGTCGAATGTAAAGCACCTCTTTAACTGTCCCGCCTGTGATTCCAGTTCACTGACCTTTGGTCTTCGATAACTATCCACTCCAAGTCGCTCCTCACCCCCCGAGCGTCTCCCCCGATGCAGATGGCTCTAACCTGGTCTGACTGAGACCGCATACAGTTTCCGGAAACCGCACTACGCATGTACCGCAAGGACATCTCACCTTCCGGGAGATAGGGCCACATTGCGTTTGCGCAGTACAGCCCTAAGCAGAGATAGACAGACTCCATCCCCGCGGAGGATTCTGGGTTTGTCTTGCACCATTCCATGGATTCAATATGCGATTGAAGGCGGACTTTGGAATCTGCAGTAGCTCTCCTTCGAAGAATCAGTCCAGTCATAGGAATTCCAGTCATTGGTTCACTTTCGACTATATTCATCGGAGTTTCATCGAATAAGGGCCACCTCAAGAAATTATAGGTTTTATAGAATCCCAAACGTGTGAAAACAGGCCCTTCGGCCCAACAAGTCTACACCGATCCTCCGATGAATATCCAACCCAAACCCATTCCCCATCACTTTACACTGCAATTACCCTACACATCCCTGAACGCTATGGACAATTTTTAGTATGGCCAATGTACCTAATCTTTGGATTGTAGGAGGAAACCCACGCAGACACGGGCAGAATGTGCAAACTCCATACAGACCGTCTCCCCAGGCTGAAATCAAACGAGGGCCCTGACGTTGTGAGGCAGCAGTGCTACACGGTGAACCACCGTGCCGCCCCGGATGTATATAATTCTGACAGGTCTGATCAGGATATCACAGAAACCTGTCCCTAATGACTGGGGTGTCCAGAACCAGGGTTCGCAATCTGGTGACCCGAGGTAAACCATTCAGGACAGGAATTAGGAGAAATTTATTCAGCCAGAGGTTGTAGAACCTATGTAATTTTCTGTCACGGTAAACATTTGAAGCTAAAACGTTTAATGTTTGCAGAAAGGAGTTACATAAGGCCAAACGATGAAAGAGTACAGGAGAAAGTGAGAATAGGATACTGCGTTTGATATTCACGAGTGATCATATTGAATAGTGGAGCAGGATGATAGCCGATTGGCTATCCTGCTCCTACTTTCTATGTTTCCACTCAACCTCGGCGCAGAAACAAATAACCCTGAAGCTGGAAAACAGAAATAAAAGTAGAAGGCGCTGAAAATACGGAGCATAACAGCACCTGTGGAGAGAAGCAGAGTTAAATCTTCAGGTCAACATCTTTTTATCGGAACTGATGAAAATTAGAAATGTAATAGATTTTCAGCAAGTAAAGGAGGAAGCTGATGTCAAAATACAAAACGAACATCTTTGATCGCTTCACTGTCTGTTAAGGATCTTTTGAGACAAATATTCATAACTCTCGAGCAGCATCTGTGGAGAGAACAGAGTTAACGTTTCAAGTCCAAGGACCTTTCATCAGAACCAGGTGAGTTATGCATTCTAAATTATAACGCTGTGGGAAATTTCAGCTTTAATGGTGTGAAATTGTTGAGCCGAAGGGCCTGTTTCCACGCTGTAAGTAATCTAATCTTATCTGTTGAATCCGCATATTGATCAAAATGTCTCTCTCTGATTAGTTTACAACCGGTAATTGTTGCAGTTCACAAAACAGCATTCCCTGATGGGTGCAAACGCAAGCAACAAGTGTGGGTGCACTGGGATCAAGCAAGCACAGGAAATATGCGCAGCTGTCTCCTTCGATCTCACTAGGTTTGATTACTGATACGGCATTTGAGAGAAATGTAAATGAGGAACCTTCAATAGGGTGTAGGTTTGCTCGCTGAGCTGTAGGTTTGATATCCAGACGTTTCATTACTTGGCTAGGTAACATCATCAGTGGCGATCTCCAAATGAAGTGAAGCTGTTGTCTCCTGCTTTGTATTTATATCTTTCTCCTGGATGGGGTTCCGTTGGTTTGTGGTGATGTCATTTCCTGTTCATTTTCTGAGGGATTGATAGATGGCATCTAAATCTATGTGTTTGTTTATGGTGTTGTGGTTGGAGTGCCAGGCCTCTAGGAATTCTCTGGCATGTCTTTGCTTAGCCTGTCCCATGATAGATGTGTTGTCCCAGTCAAAATGGATTTTTCATCCATGTGCAGGAGATTCGGAAAACAGAGGAGAACCACTTATACAATGTATTCAAGAAGAACGGATACTCAAAAAATAGAGTGCGCAGATTCCTCAAGAACAAACCAGGACAAGCAGACCAAACACAGCCAGAAACCCTAACCACCTTGCCATACATCAAAGAAGTTTCAGAAATGACAGCCAGACTACTAAGACCTCTCGGAATCCTAGTAGCACACAAACCCACCAACACTCTCAAACAAAAACTAACAAACTTAAAAGACCCAGTACAACCCATGGACAAAACGAACATCATCTACAAAATTCCATGCAAGGACTGCCACAAACGCTACATAGGACAAACAGGAAGAACGTTAGCCACCAGGATACACGAACACCAGCTAGCCACAAAAAGACACGACCCTCTCTCCCTCGTACCCCTAGGGAAGCTCACAAGAAGATCAGGGCAATTGTGATGTATTATCCTGAGGCCACTGTCCCCGTTGGGAGGATGTGTCTGTGTGTCACCCCCGTGGCTGAAAATGAGGATGAGTTTCTCAAGGGATTTTAACACAGTCCGACCATGTCAAACTTCAGTCCCATCGTTGTGTCATTTAAGATCACAGAGATAATCTCATTTCCATGAGTGCTTGAAACATCAGGATTTGGAGATGCTGGTGTTGAGACTGGGATGTACAAAGTTAAAATTCACACAACACCAGGTTATAGTCCAACAGGTTTAATTGGAAGCACTAGCTTTCGGAGCGTTGCTCCTTGTTCAGGTGTTTGTGGAGTATAAGATTGCGAGACATAGAATTTATAGAATTTTGAAAGACACTGTACACTTTTGCTATAAATTCTGTGTCTTACAATCTTATACTCCACAACCACTTGATGAAGGAGCTGTGCTCCAAAAGCTAGTGCTTCCAGTGTAACCTGTTGGACTATAGCCTGGTGTTGTGTGATTTTAAACTTGAAACATCAGAACACACCAGACTGCATGCCAAATGTTGGAACCAGGGACTAGAATAGATGGATGTCTGATGACCCTCACAATGGGCAGATTGGTCTTTTTCCATGCTGTAAATGCTCGAAGATGGGGAGAAACTGATCTGCTGAGGAATGGGATTTCTGCTCTGTTAATTTACCATGGGAGAGCTTTTCTGAACCCTGAAATGAGCTGGCAGGCAATCACTTTTGTCCCAAATGTCATTCAGGTTAACATAAAACAAAGGATTGCAGATGCTGGAAATCTGAAACAAAATCAGGAATTGATCAAGAAATCCAGCAGGGCTGGCAGCACAGCATCTATTAAGAAAAACAGATGTTTAAGATCGACAGAATCAGGTTAGTGATGCATTTCTACATTAAGATTTCAGGGAAATTACCAGTTTTATCTCTTGAATCAGTATATTTATCAAAATCTCTCATTAGCTTACAACTATCAACGTTATAAATGTCAAATACTGCTTCTGTTGCCCTGAACTGGTGAAAGGATGTGGTTTATTTTTTCTTTTCCTGTCAGTGAGCAGCCATCTCGAGTAGAGAATTGGTCCTTTCAGTGTCTACCTCAATATGCCTCTCTATTTGTCTCTGTCTGTGTGTATCTACCTGACTCTCTTCCACATTCTCCAACTTTCCGTCTTTCCATATCCCTCATTTTCCATTTCTGCTCTTTGAAAAGTCTGACATTCGAAGACAGTTTGACAATGAAGCTGCTGAGAGGCTTTTTCCCTCCAGGCTGGAGTGTCCAGAACTGGGCTCACATCCTCCGGATAATGTTTCTGTCACTTAGGCCCAAGGGAAAGAGGCATTTCTTCCCTCCAAATATTATGACCCTTTAGAAATATATTCAATGTTCCTAATTCTAAATGGAATTCATAATCCAGTAGAAAAAAAATCACAATTCCACCACAATTACAGGATTACAATAACGTCTTTACTCTTGGTGCCAAAAAATGTGGTGCTGGAAAAGCACAGCTGGTCAGGCAGCATCCCATTAGCTCTGATAAAGAGCTTATGTTCGAAACAGCGACTCTCCTGCTCCTCAGATGCTTCCTGACTGGCTGTGCTTTTCCAGCATCACATTATTTGACTCTGATCCCCAGCACCTGCAGTCATCATTTTCTCCCTCTTTGCTGTTGGTGTTAAATGAATGAATGGTGACAACAGAGAATGAGGAGGATCAGCTCGTGGTGTCTGAGCCATTACCACAACATCCCCCGGCAAGTCTGCAGCGTCTCCTGCCTCAGCTTGTTATTCCTACCAAACGGGGAATGAAGGAATGAGAGTAAAAGAAAAGGAGAAGCAGATGTGCTTGTGGAACAGAGGTAGGACACTCCAGATTGAATTGATAGTGAACAAGAAACAGCACTCACGGATAGGACCAATGCATGCGACAGGGGTGGTGAGAACCAAATCATAACAGGCTGAGCTCAAGCACAGGAAGCATTCAGAGTTGTCTCCTTCCACATCCTGGATCAACAACACGGCATTTGCAAGAAGTTTAAACAACGAACCTTGAAAGTAAGGCACAGGCACCGCCAAGTTTACGAGGCAGGAATGTTAACCAACTAAGCCACGACGCCACACTTTTCCCATCCATTTGTGCATTTCCTTGCCCACAGTAACTCAAAGATTGCTTTTTCTGTATCGATGTTCCTCAGTGAGAATTACTTTTGCAAACACAGACAGGTCACAGTTGAACATTCTCCACTGTAAACACACAATCACATCTTGCATTGGCTTAAAACTGATATTTTCACCTGTTTAAACTGACAGGATAAAGAGGATGCGTTCATCCTCTCGGGGCACATTAACTGCGTAATCACACCATCATAGAAAATCGTCCATGCCTCTGCTCTTCCTACCAAAGTGCATGACCTCAAACTTGCCCACATTGTACTCAATCTGCCACTTCTTTGCTCACTCTCCTAACCTGTTCAAATCCTTCTGCAGCCTACCTACCTCCTCAATGCCATCTGTCTCTCTAGCTATCTTTGTATCGTCTGCAAACTTAGCCAGAATGCCCTCAGTTCCTTCATCTAAATCTTTAGTGCATAAAGTGAGAAGTTGTGGTCCCAACACTGAGCCTTGCAGAACACCACTTGCCATCTTGAGAAGGACCTTTTATTCCCAGTGTCTGCTTTCTGCCAAATAGCCAAGCTTCTATCCATGCTAGCACCTTGCCTCTAACACCGTAGGCCCTTATCTTACTTAGTACCCTCCCATGCGGCACCTTGTCAAATGTCTTCTTGAAGTCCAGGTAAATAACATCCATTGAGTCTCCTTGGTTTATCCTGCTTGACACTTCCTCAAAGAATTCTATCAGATTTGTCAGGCATGACATTGATGAAATCATAGCTGAAAATGTGTTGCTGGAAAAGCGCAGCAGGTCAGGCAGCATCCAGGGAACAGGAGAATCAACGTTTCGGGCATAAGCCCTTCGATTCTCCTGTTCCCTGGATGCTGCCTGACCTGCTGCGCTTTTCCAGCAAACATTTTCAGTTCTGATCTCCAGCATCTGCAGACCTCAATTTCTCCTCATTGATGAAATCATGCTGACTATGCCCCATTTTACCTTACTCTTCTGTTTATTCAGAAATCTCACCCTTCACAATGGATTCCAGGATCTAACCCATGACCAAGTTAGGCTAACTAGTCTGTAATTTTCCATCTTCTGCCATACTCCCTCTTTAAATGCCTCCAGAGCTCTTCAGCTATCTCCCTTAGAAGTCCATCTGGTTTAGGTGATTTATCCACCTTCAGGCTTTTCCATTTTTGTAGCACCTTCTCGTTGGTGATGGCACCACGCTCAGCTCAGCCCCCTCACTCTCTTGAATGTTTGGGATAATACTCATATCTTGGCAATTTCCTTGTTCCTGGAGATCAGAGTCAAAGAGTGTGATGCCGGAAAAGCACTGCCAGTCAGGCAGCATCTGAGAAGCAGGCGAATCAACATTTCGAGCATAAGCCCTTCATCAGGATGTCCTATGCTTGAAACATTGATTCTCCTGCTCCTCAAATGCTGCCTGATCCAGCACTACACTCTTCGAACCATTTCCTTATTTCCCACTACTATCTCTCCAGCATCATTTTCCAGTGGCACAATATCCACTTTTACTACTCTTTTGCCCTTTATATATCCAAAGAAACTCTTGCAGTCTTCATTTATATTACTGGCTAGCTTACTGTCATATTTAATCTTCTTTTTTTGTTGTTCTCTGTTGGTCTTTTTAAGGTTCCCAATCCTCTGGTTTCCCAATGCCCTTTGCTATTTTATATGCTTCCTCCTTTGCTTTTATGCTATCCTTGACTTCCCTAGTCAGCCATCCTCCCTGTACCATGCTCCCTGTACCTCATCCTCCCTGTACCATGCTTCTTTTTCCTCAGGATGAATCTCTGCTGTTTCTCTTGAATTACCACCAGAAACTCCTGCCATTGCTGTTCCACTGTCTTTCTTCCAAGTTGCCTCTCCCAGTCAATTCTACCCAGTTCCTCCCTCATGCCTCAGTAATTGCCTTTATTCAGCTGTAATACCATTACCTCTGATTCTATCTTCTCCCTCTCAAACTGCAGAGTAATTTCAATCATATTATGATCACTGCCTCCTAAGTGTTCCTTCGCCTTAAGCTCCCTTATCCAGACTAATCTTCTGGAATTTTTTGAGGATGTAATTCTGAAGTTGGACAAGGGAGATCCAGTGGATGTAGTGTACCTGGACTTTCAGAAAGCCTTTGATAAAGTCCCACATAGGAGGTTAGTGAGCAAAATTAGGGCGCATGGTATTGGGGTCAAAATACTGACTTGGATTGAAAATTGGCTGGCTGACTGGAAACAAAGAGTAGTGATCAACGGCTCTCTTTTGGAATGGCAGGCGGTGACCAGTGGGTTACCGCAGGGATCAGTGCTGGGACTGCAGATTTTTACAATATACATAAATTATATAGATGATGGTATTAAAAGTAATATTAGCAAATTTGCAGATGATACAAAGCTGGGTGGCAGGGATGTGAGGAGGATGTTAGGAGATTACAGGGTGACCTGGACAGGCTGAGTGAACAGCTGCATGGCAGATGCAGTTTAATGTGGATAAATGTGTGGTTATCCACTTTGGTGGCAAGAACAGGAAGGCAGATTTCTACCTAAATGGATTCAAGTTAGGTAAAGGGGCAGTATGAGATCTAGGTCTTCTTGTACATCAGTCAATGAAAGTAAGCATGCAGGTACAGCAGGCAGTGAAGAAAGTTAATAGCATGCTGGCCTTCATAACAAGAGGAATTGAGTATAGAAGCAAAGAGGTTCTTCTGCAGCTGTAAAGGCCCTGGTGAGACTGCACCTGGAATATTGTGTGCAGTTTTGGTCTCCAAATTGAGGAAAGACATTCTGAGGGAGTGCAGCATATGTTCACGAGGTCAATTCCTGGAATGGCGGGACTATCTTACGTTGAAAGATTGGAGTGACTGGGCTTGTATACGCTTGAGTTTAGAAGGCTGAGAGGGGATCTGATTGAGGCGTATAAGATTATTAAAGGATTGAACACTCTGGAGGCAGGAAGCATGTTTCCGCTGATGGGTGAGTCCCGAACCAGAGGACACAGTTTAAAAGTAAGGGGTAGGCTATTTAGAATAGAGTTGTGGAGAAACTTCTTCACCCGGAGAGTGGTGAGTGTGTGGAATACTCTGCCCCAGAAGGCTGTGGAGGCCAAGTCTCTGGATACTTTCAAGAAAGAGTTGGATAGAGCTCTTAAGGATAGTGGAATCAAGGGATATGGGGATAAGGCAGGAACAGGATACTGATTGAGGATGATCAGCCATGATCATAATGAATGGTGGTGCTGGCTCAAAGGGCAGAATGGCCTACTCTTGCACATATTGTCTGTTATCTATCAAATCTGCCTCATTGCACAACACTAAATCCAGTATTGCCTGTTCCCTAGTGGGCTCCATCACAAGCTGCCCCACAAGGCCATCTCGTAGATATTTCACAAATTCCCTTAACTGTTTTTTCTAGATTATATTAGATTCCCTACAGTGTGGAAACAGGCCCTTCGGTCCAACAAATCCACACCGGCCCTCTGAAGAGTAACCCATCCAGACCCATTTCCCTCTGACTAATGCACCTAACACTATGGGCAATTTACCATGGCCAATTCACCTGACCTGTACATCTTTGGACTGTGGGAGGAAACCAGAGCACCCAGAGGAAACCCACGCAGACACAGAGAGAATGTGCAAACTCCACACAGACAGTTGCCTGAGGCTGGAATCGAACCCGGGTCTCTGGTGCTGTGAGGCAGCAGTGCTCACCACTGAGCCACCGTGCTGCCCCATTGCAATCTGCTACCGACTTGATTTTCCTAGTCCATCTGCACATTGAAATCCCCCATGATCGCTGTAACTTTCCCTTGCTAAGACATCTTTTCTATCCCCTGGTGTGTCTTGCGCCCAAGATCCTGACTACTGTTTGGAGGCTTATGGTTCTTCTTAACCTTTGTAGTTCCTAAGTTCTACCCTCACAGATTCTACAGCCTCTGACCCTACTTAACTTCTTATTATTGATTTGATTTCATTTCTTTCTAATAAGGCATCCCCACCCCCACTATCCACTGGGCTATATTTTTGATAGGATGTACACCCTTGAATATTCAGCTCCCAATCCTGATCCCCTTGCAGCCGTGATACCCACATGTCTGTTCTTTATATCATAACCATCTTCAGCAGTAAGGTTTCTCACTCCAAGTTTTCAAACAGTTCATATTATCATCCTGGGTTTTACTGTGATAATCTAATGTTGTTCCTGTACTCTAGGAAGATATACAACAGGCTGATGCTAACAAGGGCTCATTTTGAGACATTAAGCTGCAGTGAAGGGACAGCACTAATAAAGGCATTATTCAACTTGCCTAATTCTAGATCCCCAGCTGGAAATGACCAGGGGTTTCTCACTGAATTTATTCAACATCTTGACTCAAAGAATCCATGACTCAAAGAATGAAAGTAGATTTTACTGGAGTGGATCATGACATAGCACAGTAACTGGGAACAAAACGATGGATAGTTCCAGCAGAGAAGGAGGCAACCCTGAAGCAGGCACCTGAAGACAAATATGTTTCCTTTGCCAGTGAATGGCATCACTTCACAAAGTGGAGATTAGTGAAGTGAAGCAGTGACAGTGATGATCTTTACTAGTTGTTCACCTTGTGACTGTTCCCATTGCTGCTCATATCCGTGTAAACCTCAGAACTCTGCAGCATGGGGGTGTTGGTCTGTACAGGGTCAGGGACGCAATGGGCAATGTGTCTGACTTTACATCAGGAGATTGTAGGTTCCGCTCCCACTTGACTTGAGTGTCGTTCACAGCTTCTTTGTACTTCCAAACTCATCTTTCTCATTGTCCTGAAGCCAAGATGTGGTTTGAACTCCTGATCTGCAGGGATGAGAATCCTTTCAATGTCTCCCATGAGTAAATGTCCCTGATAACACCAGAATCAATCTCACAGTGCTGTCGGAGGAGGGGAGCTGAAATAGTCCCACATGCTGCTCATGGGCACCTTTTCATTTCCCAAACCCAAGGAAAGGGAACCAACAACAAAGCCCAGTCTCACCTTTGTGAATCTTTACAAATTCTTTGGGAGGCAGAATCAGAGGAGAGGTGTACTGTCTGACTGAGCAGAGAGAGTCAAGGCAATTTCCCCTTCTTTCAGAGGGGCCTCTGATATATTTGGGGATATTAACTGATCCGAGACAATGAACAGATTCCTGTTAGATCTGCTCTGTTTTTGCTGGTGTCACAGTCAGGAACAAACAACCCTGATTCCCTGACTGGGAAATGAGCCCTGGCTTGTAGCCTTGCCTGCTCTGATGTTTAAAGTTCTCATGTCAATGATATTTTCCCTGTGATGTTTTAATCTTAAACAACACAACAAATGGGACTGAAAATCTTCTTTTGTATTCATTTTGTGAGATGTGGGTGTTATTGGCTTGGTCAGCATTTATTGCCCATCCCTAGTTGTCCTTGAGAAGGTGAGCTGCCTTCTTGAACCACTGTGGCTTGACCCACACTGCCATTAGGGAGGGAGTTCCAGGGTTTTAGCCTGTGACAGTGATGGAACTGTGATATATTTTAGAGTTAGGATGTTGAGTGACTTGGAGGGGAACTTGCAGTTGGTGGTGTTCCCATGTATCTGCTGCCCTTGTCCTTCTAGATCGAAGTGGCCGTGGGTTTGTAAGGTGTTATCGAAGGATCTTTGGTGAATTTCTGCAATACATCTGGTGGATGGTACACACTGCTGCTACTCAGCGTAAGTGGTCAAGGATGTTTGTGGATGTAATGCTAATCAAGCTTGCTGCTTTATCATGGATGGCGTCAAGCTTCTTGAGTGTTGTTGGGGCTGCATTCATTCAGGCAAGTGGGGAATATTCCATCACACTCCTGACTTATGCCATGTAGATGGTGGACAAGCTTTACGGAATCAGAAGGTGAGTTATTTGCTGCAGTATTCCGAGCATCTGACCTGCTGTTATAGCCACTGCATTTATGTGGTGAGTCCAGTTGAGTTTCTGACAAAGGAGAACTCCCAGGATGTTAATAGTGGAAGACTCAATGCAGGTAAGGGGTGTCAAGGGGTGGTGGTAAGATTGTCTGTCGTTGGTGATGATCATAGCCTGGCTTTTATGTAGTGTGAATGTTACTTGCCACTTTTCAGCCCAAGCCTGGATATTGTTGCATTTGGACATGGTCTGCTTCAATATCTGAATGGTGCTGAATATTGAGCAATCATTGGAGAACATCAACACTTCTGACCTTAAGATGGAGGGAGAATCATTGGTGATGGTTTGGTCGAGGACACTACCCTGAGGAACTCCTGCAGAGATGTCCTGGAGCTGAGATGACAGACCTCCAATAACCACAACCATTTTCCTATGTGTCAGGATGACTCTGACCACCGGAGAGTTTTCCTCCTGATTCTCATGGATTCCAGTTTTGCCAGGGCTCCTCGATCCCGCACTCAGTCAAATGCAGCCTTGATGTCAAGAGCTGTCACTTTCACTTCACTTCTGAAATTCAGTTCTTTTGTCCATGTTTGAACCAGGGCTGTAATAAGGTCAGGAGCTGGGTGACCCTGGTGAAACCCAAACTGGGCGTCACTGAGCAGATTATTAGAGTTGTAGAGTCATAGAGATGTACAGCATGGAAACAGACCCTTTGATCCAACTCGCCCATGCCGAACAAATTTCCCAATCTAATATAATTCCATTTGCCAGCACTTGTCACATATCCCTCTAAACCCTTCCTATTCACATACCCATCCAGGTGCCTTTTAAATGTTATAATTGTACCAGCCTCCACCACTTCCCCTGGCAGCTCATTCTGTAAACATACCACCCTCTGTGAGAAACAGTTGCTCCTTAGCTCTCTTTTATATCTTTCTCCTCTCACCCTCAACCTATGCCCTCTAGTTCTGGACTCCTCCACCCGAGGTAAAAGCCTTTGTCTATTTATCCTATCCATGCTCCTCATGATTTTATAAACTTCTATAAAGGTCACCCCTCAGCCTCTGAAGCTCCAGGGAAAACATCCCTGGCCTATTCAGCCTCTCCCTCAAGCTCAAATCCTCCAACCCTGGCAATATGCTTGTGAATCTTTTCTGAACCCTTTCAAGTTTCACAACATCCTTCCTCCTATAGGAAGGAGATGATAAATGCACAATATATTCTAAAAGTGGCCTAACCAATGTCATGTACAGCCACCCATGTTCTCTCAACTCCTGTACTCGATGCTCTGACCAATAAAGCATACCAAATGCCTTCTTCACTATCCTATCTACCTGTGACTCCACTTTCAAGGAACTATGGACGTGTACTCCAAGGTCAACAACATCTCCCTCCTCTCTTGCCCCTCTTTCTATCCTTCATATAGAAGAAAGTGAGGACTGCAAACGTTGGAGATCAAAGTTGAGAGTGTAGTCCTGGAAAAGCACAGCAGGTCAGGCAGCATCCGAGGAGCAGGCGAATCGACGTTTTGGACATAAGCCCTTCACCCTGATGACCTGCTGTGCTGATCCTTCCTGTAGCATTTGTATCCTGGAACATTAAGATGCCAGTCCTGTCCATCCCTGAGCTATGTCTCTGTACTTGCTATGATAACCCAGTCCCATGTTCCTAAGCATGTCCTGAGTTCATTTGCGTTCCTTGTTATGCCTTTTGCATTGATATAAATGTTGTTTAAATTACCAGTCCGACCTCGTTCTCTGTTTTGTTCCTGTCTTCCTGTTTGGCACCTTCATTTTCCCAACTGTACCAGTCTCAGATTGATCGCTTTCCTCACTCGCTCCCTGGGTGCCACTACTCGCCCCTGCCTCCCCCAACCACCACTCCAGCTTACTAGTTTAAATCGGCCTGAGCAGCTCTAGCAGATCTTCTCGCCAGTTTATTAGTCCCTTTCCAAGTCAAATGCGATCTGTCTTTCTTGTACAGGTCACTTCTACCCAGATGAGATTCCAATGATCCAAAAATGTGAACCCTTCTCTCCTGCACCAGCTCCTCACCCACTCATTCATCTGCTCTATCCTCACGTTTCTGCCCTCACTAGCTCCTCTCACCGGGAGTAATCTAGATATTGCTAACCGTGAGGGCATCCTTTTTAAATTCCTACCTAACTTCTTAAATTTTCCTTCAGAATCTCATTCCTTTTCCCTTCCTATGACATTAGTTCCATTGTGTACAATGACGTCCTGCTGGTCTCTCTCCCCTTTGAGAATATTCTGCATTATCTCAAAGATATTCTTGATCTTGGCAACACACCATTTTGATTTCTTGCTGTCAGCTACAGAAATGTTTGTCTGTGCCTCTGACTAAAGAGTTACCTATCACAACCAATCACTTAGACCCTGATGTACCCATTACATTAGAGCCAGTCTTGGTATCAGAAACTTGGCTATTCATGTTACATTCTCCTGAGAGTCCATCATCCCCTACACTTTGCAAAGCAGCATACTTGTTTGAGGTGGGGATAGCACTACCTGCCTCCCTCTCCTACCTTTCCTGGAGGTAACCCATCTACCTGACTGTACTTGCGGTTTTTCTCCTTTCCTATAACTGCCATCCATCACACCCCCTAGTTCCTGTAAATTGCTCATTGCCACTAACTGCCGCTCCAAACAATCCATTGGACCTGATAGGATTCACACCCAAACACACTTATTGCAGACATAATCATTAGTAACATGGAAACTCCCACATCCGACAGGAAGAGCATATCACTCTATTAAAGGCCATCTTTGTTCCTTAATAGTCTACAGAAAATAGCACTGTCCTACTGCTCTAAAAAACACTTAGTGCCTCTGTTTTATATTTTTAAAATTTCATCGGGGCAGATCTCAATAAAACATAAACCAAAAAGAATCCACTCTATTAACTTTTGCAGATTTACAGCAATGTTACACTTAAAAACTATGCACCTAGCTTCTCCCATGCTGTGAGCTCTTCCACAACAAGGCCAGCGGTGAATTTTGCTGTTTGTTAATTTTTCTTAGACACACTCCACTGTCAAGAGATTAGTTACTGATGTGTGCTGTCCAGATTTTTTTTTGAAGTGTCAGCTGGTTATCAATGTGTGTTTCGTTTTCTCTCCTTCTTCCTTCTCTCTCTCTCTCTGTTTTTCTCTCTCTCTCCCTCTTTTTTCTTTCTGTCTTCTTTTTCTCTCTCTCGCTCTCTCTCCTTTTTTTCTTAAAAGGTGCTGTTGATGGCACTGATGATTGAGAGTGGACTGATGGGGAGGTAATTGTCTGGGTTGGATTTGTCCTGCTTTTTACATACAGGATATAGATTAGATTACTTAGATTTTAGATTACTTACAGTGTGGAAACAGGCCCTTCGGCCCAACAAGTCCACGCTGACCCGCTGAAGCACAACCCACCCAGACCCATTCTCCTACATTTACCCCTTCGCCTAACACTACGGGCAATTTAGCATGGCCAATTCACCTAACCTGCACATTTTTGGACTGTGGGAGGAAACTGGAGCACCCGGAGGAAACCCACGCAAACACGGGGAGAATGTGCAAACTCCACACAGTCAGTCGCCTGAGGCGGGAATTGAACCTGGGTCTCTGGCGCTGTGAGGCAGCAGTGCTAACCACTGTGCCACTGTGCAATTTTCCACATTGTCAGGTAGTTGCCAGTGTTGTAACTCCAGGAACAGCTTGGTTAGGGGAGTGGCAAATTCTGGAGCAAAATATTCAGTACTATTGCCAGAATGTTGTCAGGGCATGTAGTATTTGCAGTATCCAGTGTCTCCAACAGTTTCTTGATATCACATGGAATGAATCAAATTCAATGAAGGCATGTATCTGTGATGCTGGGGACCACTGGAAGAGGTTGAGATGGATCATCCACTTGGCACATTTGGCTGAAGTTTGCTGCGAAAGCTTCAGCCTTATCTTCTGCATTGATATACTGGGCTCTCCATCATTGAGGATGGAGATCTTTGTGGACCCTCCTCCTCCAGTTAGTTGTTTAATCATCCAACACTACTCACGACTCGATGTGGAAGGACCGCAGAGCTTAGATCTGATTCATTGGTTGGAGGACTGCTCAGCTCTGTCTAACACTTGCTGTTTATGCCATTTGGCATGCAAGTAGTCCTGTTTGGTAGCTTCATCACATTGACACCTCATTTTCAGGTGTGCCTGGTACTGCTCCTGGCATGCCCTCCTAAATTCTCCATTGAACCAGGGTTGATCTCCTGGCCTAATGGTTGAGTGGGGGCTATGCAGGGCCATGAGGTTGCAGATTGTGCTGGAGTATTATTATGCTGCTGTTGATGGCCCACAGCAGCTCAGAGATGCCCAACCTTGAGTTGCTGGATCTGATCAAAGTCTGTTCTATTTAACACAGTGATAGTGCCACACAGCACGATAGAGGGTATTCTCAATGTGAAGGCAGGACTTTGTCTCCACAAGGTTTGTGCAGTGGCACTCTTACTGATACTGTCATGGACAGATTCATCTGCAGCTGGCAGTTTGGTAAGGATGAGGTCATGTATGTTTTTTCCTCTTGTTGATTGTCTCACCACTTGCCACAGACCCAGTCCAGTAGCTATGCCCTTTTGTACTCAACCAACTCAATTGACCAATTCAGCAATTGACCGAGCGCTGACGAAAGAACTCGAGGACCTTAGGCTCATCCGAGAGAACGAGATCTTTCTGGACAAGACCTTCAGCGATGTTATTACACCAATCATGCCAGAAGAGAGCAGAAGAGAGCAGATGATGAGGAAGGCGGAGAGGAGACAGGTGCAAGAGACCCCGGGAGAAGTACCTGTCAGGAACAAGTTGAAGATTTTGGAAACAGAGACTGATGACACTGCCAGTTCGCAAGTCGGCCAAGTTTGTCAATCAAAAGTTGCCGCAGAGGCAGAGCGGAAGAGTCGGACATCGCACAGAGCCGTGGTAATAGGGGACTCCATCGTGAGAGGAACTGACCGGGGTTTTTGTGGCAGCAGACGAGATTTAAGGATGGTGTGTTGCCTTCCTGGTGCTAGAGTGAAAGACATCGCAGACAGAGTGCAGGAAATCCTCAAGGATGAGGGTGAACAGCCAGAGGTGGTGGTACATGTCGGCACAAATGATGTCGGGAAGTAGAGGAGGAACATACTACAGCGAGACTTCGGAGAACTAGGAAAAGGCTGAAAAGCAGGACGTCCAAGGTGGTTATCTCCGGTTTGCTTCCAGTTCCTCGGGCTAGTGTGGCCAGAAACAGGGAGATAGAACCTAGAACATAGAACATAGAAGAATACAGCGCAGTACAGGCCCTTCGGCCCTCGATGTTGCGCCGATCCAAGCCCACCTAACCTGCACTAGCCCACTATCCTCCATATGCCTATCAAATGCCCGCTTAAATGCCCATAATGAGGGAGAGCCCACCACTGCTACTGGCAGGGCATTCCATGAACTCACGACTCGCTGAGTAAAGAACCTACCCCTAACATCTGTCCTATACCTACCCCCCCTTAATTTAAAGCTATGCCCCCTCGTAATAGCTGACTCCATACGTGGAAAAAGATTCTCACTGTCGACCCTATCTAAACCCCTAATCATCTTATACACCTCTATCAAGTCACCCCTAAACCTTCCTTTCTCCAATGAAAACAACCCCAAGTGCCTCAACCTTTCCTCATACGATCTTTCTACCATACCAAGCAACATCCTGGTAAACCTCCTCTGCACCCGTTCCAGTGCCTCCACAACCTTCCTATAGTATGGCGACCAAAACTGCACACAATACTCCAGATGCGGCCGCACCAGAATCTTATACAACTGCAACATGACCTCAGTACTCCAGAACTCAATTCCTCTACCAATAAAAGCCAGTACGCCATATGCCTCCTTCACCGCACTATTTACCTGGGTGGCAACTTTCAAAGATCTGTGTACAAGTGTGAAGTAATACATTTGGGGAGGTCAGACAATAAAAGCGAATGCCCAATCAATAGGAATATACTGAGAGGGGTAGATGGAGTGAGAGATCTTGGTGTGCAAGTGCACAGGTCCCTAAAGGGAACAGTACAGGTAGATAAGGTTGCAAAGATTGCATTTGGAATGCTGTCCTTCATTGGCATAGGTATAGAATGCAAAAGTAGGGATGAGATGATGAAACTATATAAGATACTTATGAGTCCGTATAAGACCTCAACTTGAGTATTGTGTGCAGTTTTGTTGACCACATTACAGGAAGGACATAATTGCTCTGGAGAGAGTGCAGAGAGATTTACTACAGTATTGCCAAGGCTGGAGAATTGTAGCTATGAGGAGATTGGAGTGGTTGGAGTTGTTTTGGAGTTGGAGTGGGGGATTCATTGATGGTACACCATTGAATGCCAAGGGGCAGTGGTTAGATTGTGACTTATTGGTGATGGTCATAGTCTGATATTTGTGTGGCATGAATGTTACTTGCCCCTTATCAGACCAAGGAGGAGAAAGTGAGGACTGCAGATGCTGGAGATCAGAGCTGAAAAATGTGTTGCTGGAAAAGCATAGCAGGTCAGGCAGCATCAAAGGAGCAGGAGAATCGACGCTTCGGGCATAAGCTCTTGAAGAAGAATTCTTCTGCTCCTTTGATGCTGCCTGACCTGCTATGCTTTTCCAGCAACACATTTTTCAGCTCTGATCTCCAGCATCTGCAGTCCTCACTTTCTCCTCCTTGGTCTGATAAGGGGCAAGTAACATTCATGCCACACAAATATCAGACTATGACCATCACCAATAAGTCACAATCTAACCACTGCCCCTTGGCATTCAATGGTGTACCATCAATGAATCCCCCACTCCAACTCCAAAACAACTCCAACCACTCCAATCTCCTCATAGCTACAATTCTCCAGCCTTGGCAATACTGTAGTAAATCTCTCTGCACTCTCTCCAGAGCAATTATGTCCTTCCTGTAATGTGGTCAACAAAACTGCACACAATACTCAAGTTGAGGTCTTATACGGACTCATAAGTATCTTATATAGTTTCATCATCTCATCCCTACTTTTGCATTCTATACCTATGCCAATGAAGGACAGCATTCCAAATGTAATCTTTGCAACCTTATCTACCTGTACTGTTCCCTTTAGGGACCTGTGCACTTGCACACCAAGATCTCTCACTCCATCTACCCCTCTCAGTATATTCCTATTGATTGGGCATTCGCTTTTATTGTCTGACCTCCCCAAATGTATTACTTCACACTTGTACACAGATCTTTGAAAGTTGCCACCCAGGTAAATAGTGCGGTGAAGAAGGCATATGGCGTACTGGCTTTTATTGGTAGAGGAATGGAGTTCCGGAGTACTGAGGTCATGTTGCAGTTGTATAAGACACTGGTAACTAGACTAAACCAGTTTGTGGAGGAGGCTGAATTGAAATTGGAACTTAGAGAAACTGGAGTTTGTAAGAGAAAGAAGGATAGTGGCGGAGAGGGTTCGTGTATTTTGAACACTTCACAGCTTGAATTAGAAAGAAGGTTGGAACAGGAGACTGGGAATATTGGAGAAGCTTAGGGTTGTCCTTGTCATCCAAGATTACCTGGGAGTGAAGAGGTTTTAACTATGCAAGGACTGTACCGGAATTGTTAGAGGTGAAAAAAACCATATTACGTATTTGGTAACATATGTCAAGTCTTATCAGTGGCCAAGGATTTTGAATTACATAGTTCACTTTTATACTGGGGGAATGGTGCAGTACTTTCTGGCATTTTCTGAAGACCAAGGCACTGAATAGAGGGAGGGAGATTTCAAAGTTAATACAGGTAATGAATGAGCAGATGTGGAATTGTGAGTTAAGGTTAACATTGTAAAGAAATTGGGAATTTTATACAGGAAAACTGCACTAACTGTGAGGAAAAAGGAATCTGAAAAGCATAGTGATAATAGATTGCAAATAGCAGCATTATGCTTTCAGTTAGTTAAAGTTGAATATACAACATTTACTTGCATTGAAAATCACTGATTTTGTAATTTTAACATCCTGCACCATCTTTTTTTCACATATCCGTAATATCTTGTTCTTTTTCCTTCCAGTATGCATGATAACATTTCAAAAGCTGATAGGCTTCACTCTTGGAGCGTAGAATACTTTCTTATTTTGACTGTGTCAATATTAAGCTTAGGCTACATTATCATTTTCCATGTTCCACAGCTTGGAGCCCATGGCCTCTGAGTGAAATTGCTAATTATTTCCAAATTACAAGCAGTTCTGTGCTTTGGGACATATCACTAGGAAATACATTGCTTTAACTCATTTCACGTTAAACTCTTTGCAGCCAGAGTACATTTTTGTCCTGTTGGTCTGCACTGGATTTGTACCCGTTCAGTAGAGACAGTGGTGCTGGAAAACCACAGCAGGTCAGGCTGCATTCGAGGAGCAGAAGAATCGACGTTTCGGGCATCAGCCCTCCATCAGGCTTTTTCCCGAAACATCAATTCTCCTGTTCCTAAGATGCTGCCTGACCTGCTGTGCTTTTCCAGCACCACACTCCAGACTCTGATATCCAGCATCTGCAGATGCATCTAATTGATTTGTTCCCTTAGGGTTGAGAGGCTAGTATCATTATTGGATCACCAAATTTCTTTTATAATGCCCCAGTTTTCAAATGATGGCAAATAATCTTGGATCATTACTGTTGGTAATTCTCAATTAAAACGATAGCATGACAAAGCTGTCCTTTTAAATTATAACCTTTGCTCATCATGCAGTGTAATATACATTCAAATTAGACATAAGATGCTTTAAATCACTCATTATTGATTTTCCTCACATTATCAGGTTGTATCTTGTGATTTAAACATATTTAATGCCAGTAGGACCCTTTCATTTAATTGTAACAGTATGCTGAGCTTCCCACAAGCTACAAAGGTTTGCCTCATCAATATACATTCACTAATAGAAATTTTATTTTAAATAATGTATCTCTATTTATAAATGATTCTGTACAAACAGAGTTGGAGTGAGAAAGACGCTTCATTTGCAGAAAATTTGAACTCTCATTGTATAAGGAAGGATTTGCTTCGCATGTAAATAAGAAATGGGTTGCTAGGTAACCAAGCTGCTGGATTTTAAGGTGCAAGGTGGAGGCACCACTGACAGCAAATAAATGAGCTCCAGGACACTTCTTTTTCTCATTATTTCAAATTTCATAAATGTTTCAAGGAAGTAAAAACAGAAAAAAAAATTTTGCTTCCTTATTTTTAACATTTATGACTGATCAGCACTGTGAAAATTTCATTGAAAGGTCTAACCATTATTCTTACAATATATCATCATTCAATGTATATTTAGTTACCAATGTCTTAGTGGATGCCATCTATGGAATAACTTTGCAATTGGTATGGGTTACACAAAGAGCATCATACAGCCTAGAGTCTGAGGATAATAGAGGAACAGTCAGTTCAAACTACTCAGATATTGCATACAGGATAACACAGAGATTGGAGTGTAAAATATTTTAAATAAATTTTGTGAAGATTACACATAAATGTTGAAAAAATTCACAAGAAATGAAGTGTTTTGCTTCGCTCAATTCCCTCTGGTCAGTTCATTTGTGATTGGATCTGTGCATGGTGTAAACCAGTAATGCAGATAATGAAGGTAAGCATGCAGGTACAGCAGGTAGTGAAGAAGGTTAAATAGCACGCTGGCTTCATAACAAGAGGAATTGAGTGTAGAAGCAAAGAGGTTCTTCTGCAGCTGTACAGGGCCCTGGTGAGACCACACCTGGAGTACTGTGTGCAGTTCTGGTCTCCAAATTTGAGAAAAGACATTCTGGCTATTAAGGGAATGCAGCGTAGATTCACGAGGTCAATTCCTGGAATGGCGGGACTACCTTACACTGAAAGACTGAAGCGACTGGGCTTGTATACCCTTGAGTTTCCAAGACTGAGTGGGGATCTGATTGAGACGTATAAGATTATGAAAGGATTGGACACTCTGGCAGTAGGAAACATATTTCCACTGATGTGTGAGTGCCAAACCAGAGGACACAGTTTAAAAATACGGGGAAGACCATTTAGGACAGAGCTCAGGAGAAACTTCTTCACCCAGAGAGTGGTGGCTGTGTGGAATGCTCTGCCCCAGAGGGCAGTGGAGGCCCACTCTCTGGATTCATTTAAGAAAGAGTTGGATAGAGCTCTCAAAGACAGTGGAATCAAGGGTTATGGAGATAAGGCAGGAACAGGATACTGATTAAGGATGATCAACCATGATCATATTGAATGGCGGTGCAGGCTCGAAGGGCTGAATGGCCTACTCCTGCACCTATTGTCTATTGTCTATTGTCTAATTGGGATGGGAAACAAAAACAGAAATTGCTGGTAGCATCTGTGCAGAGAAATCAGAGTTAATGCTTTGGGTAAACTTTCCTCAGAAACAACTTTTCCTGCAGCTTCTGCTTTCTATTGGAAATGGGAAAATTGTGTTCCTGCCCCCTCAGGGAATGAACCTCATTTTCACCCACAGAGGGAAACACACAGACACATTCCCCCAAGAGTGGCAGAAGCCTCAAAAAAGACCAAGTAGATATTCACCCACTTAGCTTATTTGGACTCATTTCAGAGTTCAGTACCAGAGTCTGCTTACAGCAAAGTGCTTGCTTGGATGTTGGATACAGCAGGTGTAGAAATACTTTGACAAGCCCCAATGAGACTTGACCTGATAACCCCTGATCCCGGGACCATTGCTCTAACCACTGAGCTACAGAGCCACTACAGAGACACTACAGCGCATACTGAGAGAGGGGGGTCTGTCAGAGAAATTAGCCCAATAAAGCAGAGATCACAAAACACAGATCGAAGTGCAATTAATAAACTATTTATTAACACAGCGATATCACAGAAGATAAATTGACCAGGCTGAAACGGCACAGTCAGTCCAGGTAGCCGAAACCCTGGGCTGAGAATCAAGCCAGTTTTTTTATATAGGAATTTAGTACAATGATGCTAATTTAAAAATAGTGAAACTACAATGGTTTTGATAGTCAAGTAATCAAGTTACGATGGTGATAATCACAAAGCAATTATCAGAAGAATGTCCTGAATGTAGATACAATGAGACATCCGGCAGTATCAATCAGTTTTTAATGGGATCAGGAGATTCCAGCTCTCTTTGAGGGTAGGTGGCAGTAAAGTGTTTCCATTGTTGCTCTCGTGTGAGCAAGGTCTTCTGGTGCCTCTCCATCTGACCTGACCTTTGTGTGGCTTTGATATCACTAGGGAACGAGACTGCCCTTAGGGCTTTGGGACAGCTTTGTTTATCTGGTCCAGGAAGCTTATTGTCAGGTTGTCTTGGGAAATGTATTTCCTGGTTAGCAAATGACTGTAGTCATGTCTGGTTTCCCGTGTCAGCCTGTTTGGTCAATGCTGAGGCATTCTGGGTGTTTCTTCTTCGGTTTGGGCAGGCTTGATTTTCTGTTTTCTGGATGGCCATGCTGTGGGTAAGCAGGGTGGCAGATCTTTTCCCATAAGGTCTCATGCACTAGAAACTGCAATATAATAGATGATTGGATAGCCTGTACATTATAAAGCAAGATGCAACAAAGTCGAGACAGAGCTGAGGGGATCATGTCCGGAAGGAGGGGAGAATGCAATGCTGGATCAGACAGTGTCCAGAATGATATAAATAGAGATCTTCCCTGGTCGTCTAGTCATTAGGATTCAGTACTTTCTCCGCCATGACCTGTTAATGGTTAACATTTACAGTAATAAATTTAAAATACTGCCTGATCTTTTGAAGCAGAATTAGCTGTGGACCAGTCAGAAATGCTTCCCTGCATGTTACAGTCCCACATCAGCAATGTCAGCTGCTCTTCTCTGACCCGCAATTGGTTTAAAACAAGAACAGAGTGGACAGCAGGAAAAGGGAACGGCAATGTGGTTTGTGAGAGGTGAGTGTGGGCCTGGTGGAGCCAGGCTCAGTGTAGTGCTGAAGGCCGGTTTCCCTGTTTACCCTGGTATACTGATCACTCTAGATTGATCACCCACAAAGACTCTCCTTTGTGTTTTGTCCTTCGCACATTTGAAGACAACAAGTCTTTTCAAAATCAATCAATTAATATAAGTCAAGCATTTAGAGATTGAAAGACAATCAAATTTAAATCTGATGGTGTTGATAACCTTGAAAAAATCTTGTTGAAAAGAAATTAATATGTCCACATGGGGGCAATTGGATAGAAAGGGGAGAGCCAACTGCTATCTCATAGAGTCATAGAGATGTACAGCATGGAAATTGACCCTTTGGTCCAACTATTTTCAAGGAACTATGAACCTGCACTCTAAGGTCTCTTTGGTCAGCAACATTCCCTAGGACCTTACCATTGAGTGTATAAGTCCTTGTGTTTATCTAAATAAAACTCCATCTGCCACTCCTCAGCCCATTGGCCCATCTGATCAAGATCCCAATGTATTCTGAAGCAATCTTCTGCGCTGCCCAATTTTGGTGTCATCTGCAAACTTACTAACTATACTTTCTATGTTCACATCCAAATCATTTATATAAATGACAAAAAGTAGTGGATCCAGCACCAAATCTTGTGGCACTCCACTGGTCACAGGCCTGCAGTCTGAAAAGAAACCCTCCACCACCACCCTCTGTCTTCTACCTTCGAGCCAGTTCTATATCCAAATGGCGAGTTCTCCTGTATTTCATGAGATCTAACCTTGCTAATCAATCTCCCATGGAGAACCTTGCCAAACGCCTTACGGATCACGTCCACCACTCAGCCCTCATCAATCCTCCTTGCTACTTCTTCAAAAAATTCAATGAAGTTCGTGAGACATGATTTCCTACACACAAAGCCATGCTGACTATCCCTAATCAGTCCTTGCCTTTCCAAATACATGTGCTGAAAATGTGTTGCTGGAGGTCAGGCAGCATCCAAGGAGCAGGAGAATTGACATTTCGGGCATGAGCCCTTCTTCACGGAAAGGAGAATCGACATTTCGGGCATGAGCCCTTGAATGCTGCCTGACCTGCTGCGCTTTTCCAGCAACACATTTTCAGCTCTGATCTCCAGCATCTGCAGTCCTCACTCTCTCCTTTCCAAATACATGTATTTGGATTGCCTCCAACAACTTGCCCACCACCGATGTCAAGTTTATCTGTCTATAGTTCCCTGATTTTTCCTTACCACCTTTCTTTAATAGTCGTACCACGTTGGTCACCTCACCTGTGACTACCAATGATACAAATATCCCAGCAATCACTTCCCTGGCTTCCCACAGAGTTCGAGGGTGCACCTGATCAGGCCCTGGGGATTTATCCAATTATATGCATTTCAAGACATCCAACACCTCCTCCTCTGAAATATGGGCATTTTTCAAGATGCCACGATCTATTTCCCCATACTCTATATTTTCCTTCGCGAGAGTAAACACTGATCCAAAGTACTTGTTTAGTATCTTTCCCCATCACCTGCAGCTCCATACATAGACTGCCTTGCTGATCTTTGAGGAGCCTATTCTTTCCCTTTTGTCCTTAATGTATTTATAAAAATGCTTTGGATTCTCCTTAACTCTATTTACCAAAGCTATCTCATGTCCTCTTTTTGCCCTCCTGATTTCCCTCTTAAGTATACTCCTCCTGCCTTTAGACTCTTCTAGTGATATTCTTAATCTCTCTTGTCTATACCTGACATATGCTTCTTTCTTTTTCTTAACCAAAATCTCAATATCTTTAGTCATCCAGCATTCCCTACACCTACCAGCCTTGCCTTTCACCCTGACAGGAATATACTGTCTCTGGACTCTAGTTATCTCATGTGAGATAACTTCAATAATTTCAGTCCGAGACAAGATCTGAATCAGTAGCATCGTTTATTACGCTCTTGCAAGAGGGGTGTGGTGTCCACTGTCCACAAGGCACACACACACTGAATTTAACGAGTACACAATATTTATGTAATTCGTTTCTCTGCCCTCCTCCCATTGCTCCTCCCCTGTTTACATCTATTTCTAATCTAAACCTGGCTGTTTATCTCTGAACTCATCTGGCCTTGTCCATGACAAAATGTTTATCTCTGGCCTCACAAGGCCGTTTGACCACCTCCCTCTGTGGTCTTATTGTTATTTATCCTTCTTCACTGCCATCTGTTTCCGTGCTTACCAAAGCAATATTTCCTTTTATTCTTTATTTACACAGAGCCTTATGACCTTTTAATGGTGGTCTTTTTTTGATTTTGCTGAAGCGGGAAACAAATGCTTGTAACTGTTTGTATAGGCATATCTAGCTTAACCTACACCCCTTCCCTTCACAGCACCTTATCTATTTGTCGTAACATCTACCATTGTTTGCAGGCACATTTCGTTCTTGTGTGCACATGTTAGCTAATGCAAAGGCAATTATATGTTTCCTTCACATAGTTTTCATTCTTGTTAACTCAGCTCTTGGCTGAAACAATTATACACTGGTGTGAGTTCATTTATCTCGCATAAACAATTATGATTGCAGAAGTAACACTGCTTTACCTTTATTCCACAATTTCTCCCTTTTTCTTTAATTATCATTTGTTATCTTCTGCATTTTTCTTATATGTCGCTTCCAAATTGACGAGCATCTTTCCAGAAATTTCATTTATTTTCGAAATCTCCCCGGGGTCACTTATTCCTTCATTGTTTAACAGGTAGAGCCCTTCTCTCTGATTGCTCTTTAGGGGCATTTGTTACAGAAAGGCTGTCTCAATCAGTATTTGGGTGAGCACTCGTATACAGTGTATAATGCAACAGCCAATGGCTACCAATACCCTGGTTACTACTATCAGGGAAGTAAGGATGGAGACCACCACACCCCTTTCCATTTTCCAAACCACAATTCAAGCCATCCCGTGAGAGATGTGTCTACTCCTGAATTCTCAGCCAGTTCCTCTGCTAAGGTAGTCAATCCCCTTAAGGCCCGAGTAATTGAACCATGAGGCGCAGTGTTATTAGGAATAATGGTACAACAGCTTCCTCCTAACATCATACACACACACCTTTTTTCCGCTAAAATCATATCAAGGGCCATTCTGTTTTCCCATGCCATCCTACTTGTCACATCAAGCTGTTCTGATATTACTTTAACCGCATCTCTTGTATAATTTATAAATCGCTGTTGATTATAGAAAATGTAATTTATCCAATCTACATTTTTATTAATTGTTATCCACCAGAAGAGACTCAAAGCCTGCTGCAATCTGGTTGCGAGCCTTGAACTCATCAGGTACCCCTCTTGGAACTCCTATAGAGTCTAGATAAATCCTGTCATCAAAAGAAGTGTCTAATAATCTTTTACTTCCCTTTTTCTCTACTATCTTTTCCTTCTCAAATGCCAGGGTAAATGGAATTGCCTATTGTACAATTGCACATATCCCTCTCCAATCCGGAGGTAGGGTTGGTCTCAATATTTTGCCTCCACAGTACCACCATAGATCCGCTTGGGAAACCTTTAGTGCTGAGTAGTTCCCTCCCTTGTCCGTTTCGGTGACATTCTTAATCTCTGTACATAATTTCAGCTCCCCCAAGTCGCTAGACCGATTTGTAC
>NC_057736.1:50124253-50126431 GCF_004010195.1 Chiloscyllium plagiosum | reverse complement strand
CTTTTAAATCTTTCTTCTCCAAGGGAGAGAACATCAGAGATAGGGAGGTACAGTTCCTATCATTCCATACAGTCTCATCCTGATACAGGGCTATCATACATTTTATGCCCTTCCTGTCTCACTTCCACCCGAGCGGAAAGGGAACCACCTGGGCCACTGGTCTACTGGAGGCACATACACAGCAATTGCTCTTATTCAGACTTTTTACAGTATACTTTACCCATTCAACCCAGGCATTTGCATCCCCGTATCCTGTTTCTATTTCGATGGTCTGTTTCAAGTCCTTTACCTCTATAATTTTTCCACTTTTGGGTTGTTGGGAAGGGCAAAAGGTTGTATCTTATTATCCAGTAGTTCTGTCTGTTTTCCCTGTCCTACGCTAATTTGAAAACAACAGCCCGAGAAATCCTTCCCGTTTGTTTTCTTTTCTATCCCAAATGTTTCATCTAATTGTATCTCATAGGTGCCCCCTCAGAGTTGGTTCGTGCCATGTGGTTTTATTTATCGTTAGGTATTTTGGGTTACGCTCTTTATCGGGACAATCAAGAGCTGGTCAGAAGGGGGCCCGGTGTACTGTGACGAGACCATTATACCAAGTACCAGCCCCAAGGCCATTCCTGTAGGATTTAAGATGTATCTCTGAGCTGCAGTACTGTCTCTGATTATCTACATCCCCACAATTTACGAAGCTGCATGCATCAGGATCTATTACCTGCAGATTATCAGGGACCATTAATAACACATATGAAATTAATATTTGACAAAACCCCAATACTAAGACAGCTTGTATCATAACTCTAAGCATCCCCAGCATTCTAAAAATCATGCCGAAGCACCAAAAGACTTAACATACAATCCTACAGAAATAATCCTGCGTGCGCATTGCCACTGTATAATCGGTTACTCAAAGTCTCTTTAGCCTGACTTTCAGTGGTTCTTCTGTTGATTCGGCTGTCTAGACTTCTTCGTCAACTGGAAATTCCGCTGGCCCTTTGATCCGAATGTAGTGAGTCCAGCCTTTTTCTACCATTCTTATTGCCGTTTCGGTCAAAAGAGCCTGATACGGCCCTTCCCAGTCCAGTTGCAATTTAGTCTCTGTCCATGATTTTACTAAGACCCAATCTACCTGTTGAATCCAATGAATGGTGACTTCAAGGGGCGGAGTCTGTGTATTGAGTCGGAAGAGATAGGAGAGGTCTTGAACAAGTACTTCTCTTCAGTATTTACGAATGAGAGGGAAGAGGAGAGTGTGAAATGGACTGGTAAGCTAGAAGAGATACCTGTTAGGAAGGAAGATGTGTTGGACATTTTGAACAACTTGAGGATAGACAAGTCCCCCGGGCCTGACGGGATATATCCTAGGATTATGTGGGAAGCAAGAGAGGAAATTGCAGTACCGTTGGCAATGATCTTCTCGTCTTCACTGGCAACGGGGGTGGTACCAGGGGACTGGAGAGTAGCGAATGTTGTGCCCCTGTTCAAAAAAGGGAATAGGGATAACCCCGGGAATTACAGGCCTGTTAGTCTTACTCCTGTGGTAGGCAAAGTAATGGAAAGGGCACTGAGGGATAGGATTTATGAGTATCTGGAAAGACACTGCTTGATTAGGGACAGCCAGCACGGATTTGTGAAGGGTAGGTCTTGCCTTACAAGTCTTATTGAATTCTTCGAGGAGGTGACCAAGCATGTGGATGAGGGAAGAGCAGTGGATGTAGTGTACATGGATTCTAGTAAGGCATTTGATAAGGTTCCCCATGGTAGGCCTATGCGGAAAGTCAGGAGGCATGGGATAGAGGGAAATTTGGCCAATAGGATAGAAAACTGGCTAACCGGTCGAAGGCAGAGAGTGGTGGTAGATGGTAAATATTCAGCCTGGAGCCCAGTTACAAGTCGAGTTCCGCAGGGATCAGTTCTGGGTCCTCCGCTGTTTGTAATTTTTATTAATGACTTAGATGAGGGAGTCGAAGGCTGGGTCAGTAAATTTGCAGATGATACGAAGATAGGTGGAGTTGTGGACAGTGAGGAGGGCTGTTGTCGGCTGCAGAGGGACTTAGATATGATGCAGAGCTGGGCTGAGGAGTGGCAGATGGAGTTCAACCCTGCCAAGTGTGAGATTGTCCATTTTGGAAGAACAAATAAGAATGCAGAATACAGGGTTAACGGTAGGGTTCTTAGTAA
>NC_057736.1:50118069-50124190 GCF_004010195.1 Chiloscyllium plagiosum | reverse complement strand
GGATGTTGCCTGGAATGTAGAGGAAGTCGTACGAGGATAGGTTGAGAGTTCTCGGCCTTTTCTCGTTGGAACGGCGAAGGATGAGGGGTGACTTGATAGAGGTTTATAAGATGATCAGAGGAATAGATAGAGTAGACAGTCAGAAACTTTTTCCCCGGGTACAACAGTGTTACAAGGGGACATAAATTTGAGGTGAAGGGTGGAAGGTATAGGGGAGATGTCAGGGGTGGGTTCTTTACCCAGAGAGTGGTGGGGGCATGGAATGCGCTGCCTGTGGGTGTGGTAGAGTCGGAATCATTGGCGACCTTTAAGCGGCATTTGGATAGGTACATGGATGGGTACTTAATCTAGGTTAGAAGTTCGGCACAACATCGTGGGCCGAAGGGCCTGTTCTGTGCTGTATTGTTCTATGTTCTATGTTCTATAAACCCTGTTTCCTGAGGAAAGACAAAGAGGAGGACAAGCTCAGTATACACTTCTTTAAGAACAAATCTTTAGTTTCTGGGATTGGCAGTGGCCAGAGATAGGAGCTTCCCGAGGACCTGGGATAATATGTATAAAGGAATAAACAACCGCTTCCTGTGGATTCAGGGCTGCCTCTTTAGTTACTTTATCAGCCAATATTGTAGCTTTCCATTCTTTAATTAACAATGAATTAATGCAGTCATGTTTTAAATTAACCATGAATCAATATGACTGGTCACTGAGAATGTGTGAATCAATTAATATTGATTCAGGCTAACACAATCGATTTATTATAGAACATCGAACATTACAGCGCAGTACAGGCCCTTTGGCCCTCGATGTTGCGCCGCCCTGTCATACTAATCTGAAGCCCATCCCACCTACACATATGCCTGTCCAATGATGACTTAAATGCACTTAAACTTGGCGAATCTACTACCGTTGCAGGCAAAGCATTCCATACCCTTACTACTCTCTGAGTAAAGACATCTGTCTTCTCCCTATCTCTCCTCACTTTAAAGTTGTGTCCCCTTGTGTTTGCCATTCCCATACTTGGAAAAAGGCTCTCCCTGTCCACCCTATCTAACCTTCTGATTATCTTGTATGTCTCTATTAAGTCACCTCTCAACCTTCTTCTCTCTAACGAGAACAGCCTCAAGGCCCTCAGCATTCCTTCCATACTAGGCAACATCCTCTGCACCCTTTCCAAAGCTTCCACATCCTTCTTATAATGCGGTGACCAGAACTGTACACAGTACTCCAAGCGTGGCCGTACCAGAGCTTTGTACAGCTGCAGCATAACCTCCTGGTTCCGGAACTCAATCCCTCTATTAATGAATGCCAAAACACTGTATGCCTTCTTAACAACCCTGTCAATCTGGGTGGCAGCTTTCAGGGATCTATGTACATGGACACCGAGATCTCTCTGCTCATCTGCACTCCCAAGAATCTTACCAATAGCCCAGTACTTTGCATTCCGATCAGCAGGCATGGATAGTGGGAAATTTGGCCAGTTGGATAGAGAACTGGCTAACCGGTCGAAGTCAGAGAGTGGTGGTAGATGGTAAATATTCAGCCTGGAGCCCAGTTACAAGTGGAGTTCCGCAGGGATCAGTTCTGGGTCCTCTGCTGTTTGTAATTTTTATTAATGACTTGGAAGAGGGAGTCGAAGGATGGGTCAGTAAATTTGCAGACGACACGAAGATTGGTGGAGTTGTGGATAGTGAGGAGGACTGTTGTCGGCTGCAAAAGAACTTAGATATGATGCAGAGCTGGACTGAGGAGTGGCAGATGGAGTTCAACCCTGTCAAGTGTGAGGTTGTCCATTTTGGAAGGACAAATAAGAATGCGGAATACAGGGTTAATGGTAGGGTTCTTAGTAAGGTGGAGGAGCAGAGGGATCTTGGGGTCTATGTTCATAGATCTTTGAAAGTTGCCACTCAGGTGGATAGAGCTTGTAAAAAGGCCTATGGTGTATTAGCGTTCATTAGCAGAGGGATTGAATTAAAGAGTCGTGAGGTGATGTTGCAGCTGTACAGGACCTTTGTAAGGCCACATTTGGAGTACTGTGAGCAGTTCTGGTCACCTCATTTTAGGAAAGATGTGGAAGCTTTGGAGAGGGTGCAGAGGAGATTTACCAGGATGTTGCCTGGAATGGAGAATAGGTCGTACGAGGATAGGTTGAAAGGCTTTTTCTCATTGGAACGGCGAAGGATGAGGGGTGACTTGATAGAGGTTTATAAGATGATCAGGGAATAGATAGAGGAGACAGTCAGAGACTTTTCCTGGGTACAACAAAGTGTTACAAGGGGACATAAATTTAAGGTGAAGGGTGGAAGGTATAGGAGGGATGTCAGGAGTAGGTTCTTTACCCAGAGAGTGGTGGGGACATGGAATGCGCTGCCTATGGGAGTGGCAGAGTCAGAATCATTGGTGACCTTTAAGCGGCAATTGGATAGGTACATGGATAGGTGCTTAAGCTAGGACAAATGTTCGGCACAACATCATGGACCGAAGTGCCTGTTCTGTGCTGTATTCTTCTATGTTCTATGTACTCCTGAATTCTCAGCCAGTTCCTCTGCTAAGGTAGTCAATCCTGTTAAGGCCTGAGTAATTGAACCATCAGGCGCAGTGTTATTAGGAATAAAGGTACAACAGCTTCCTCCTAACATCACACACACACCCTTTTTCCGCTAAAATCATATCAAGGGCCATTCTGTTTTCCCATGTCATCCTATTTGTCGCATCAAGCTGTTCTGATATTCCTTTAACCGCATCTCTTGTATAATTTATAAATCGCTGTCGATTATAGAAAATGTAATTTATCCAATCTACATTTTTATTAATTGTTACCCACCAAAAGAGAGTTGACTCAAAGCCTGCTGCAATCTGGTTACGAGCCTTGAACTCATCAGGTACTCCCCTAGGGACTCCTACCGAATCGAGATAAATCCTGTCATTGAAAGAAGTGTCTAACGTGATCTCTTACTCCTTCACTTTTTCTCTACTATCTTTTCCTTCTCAAATGCCAGGGTAAATGGAATTGCCAATTGTACAATTGCACATATCCCTCTCCAATCTGGAGGTAGGGTGGGTCTCAATATTTTGCCTCCACAGTACCATCATCGATCTGCTCAGGGAACCTTTAGTAATGGGTAGTTCCCTCCCTTGTCCGTTTCGGTGCACACATGACGTGTGATTTCCAACTGCGGCTGAAAACGTAAGGGGGCTTTTGAATCTTTCTTCTCCAAGGGAGGGAGCATCAGAGATAGGGAGGTACAATTCCTATCATTCCATGCAGTCTTATCCTGACACAGGGCTATCATACATTTCATGCCCTTCCTGTCTCGCTTCCACCCGAGCGGAAAGGGAACCATCTGGGCCACTGGCCTACTGGAGGCACATGCACAGCAATTGCTCTTATTCAGACATTTTACAGTATACTTTACCCATTCAACCCAGGCATTTGCATCCCCATATCCAGTTTCTATTTCAATGGTCTGTTTCAAGTCCTTTACCTCTATAATTTTTACTACTTTAAGGTCATCGGATGAAAGGCTGTGCCTTATCATCTAGTAGTTCTGCCCGGTTTCCCTGTCCTATGCTAATTCGAGAAATCATTCCCGTTTGTTTTCATTTCTATTCCAAATGTTTCATTTAATTGTACCTGATAGATGCTCCCCCCGCCGCCGCCCCCCACCCCCCCCTCCCCAGAATTGCTTTGTGGCCATGTGGTTTTCTTTATCGTTAGGTGTATTGGGTTACACTTTTTATCGGGACAATCGAGAGCTGGTCGGAAGTGGGCCCGGTGTACTGTGACAAGACCAGTATACCAAGTACTATCTCTGAGGCCATCCCCATAGGACTTAAGATGTATCTCTGAGCTGCGGTACTCTCTCTGATTATCTACATCTCCACAATTTACTAGGCTGCATGCATCAGCGTCTATTACTTGTGGATTATCAGACTAGGAACCGTTAATAACACTTATGAAAATGATATTTGATAAAATCCCAAGACTAAGAGAGTTAGTATCATAACTCTTAGCATCCCAGCATTCTAAAAATCGTGCTGAAGCACAAAAAGACTGAATATACGATCCTACAGAAATAATCCCGCGCTCGCGTCGCCATTGTATAATCACTTCTTGCATTGATTCGGCTGTCCAGACTTCTTCCTCAACCGAAGATTCCACTGGCCCTTTGATCCGAGTGTAGTGAGTCCAGCCTTTCTCCGCCTTCCTTATTGTCGTTTCGGTAGTTAAAAGAGCCTGATACAGCCCTTCCCAGTCCGGCTGCAATTTAGTCTCTATCCATGATTTTACTGAGACCCAATCTCCTGGCCGGATGGGATGAACGGTGAATTCAAGGGGCGGAGTCTGTGCCAATAAACCCTAGTTTCCTGAGGAAAGACAAAGAGGAGGACAAGCCCAGTATATACTTCTTTAAGAACAAGTCCTCAGTTTCGAGAATTGGCAATTCTTCATTCATTCCCAGATAGGGGGATGGTCCCAAATCTTTCCTTGTGGCTGTTTGTACTCGCAAGAGAGCTAAAGGTAAACATTTGGTCCACGGGAGTCTGGTTTCTTTTATAAATTTAGAGAGCTGTCGTTTGAGTTTTTGGTTCATTCTCTCAACTCTTCCTGATGATGGCAGGTGCCATGGAGTATGGAACTCCCAGGAAATTCCCAACCCTTTCATTACCCCCTGTAACACTTTAGAGGTAAAATGAATTCCTTGGTCGGAATCTATACGGTTTACTAGCCCATATCGGGGAATTATGTGCTCTAATATTTTTAGACACCCCATTCGCAGTGGCGGTAGCTAGGGGGTAAGCCTCATCCCAACCAGATAGATGATCTACTATGACAAGCATATATTTTAGTCTTCCTACTCTGGGTAGTTCAGTATAATCTACTTGTATATTCTGGAAAGGTCTCAATCCCAGGTCTCTTCCTCCTGGGGTCTGTTTTGTCAAGACTTCCTTATTTACCTCTCTGCATATTATACATCCCTCACATATTTGTTTAGCAATTGTATATATTCCTTTACATCCATATTGCAATTGTATATATTCCTTTACATCCATATTCCCTAAGAACTAAATCACACATTGCTTGTACTCGCCAATGGCTGCCTTAATGTAGGACAGCCATAATTTCTCGCATCATCATTTTGTTTAACATTTCCCTTCCATCAGGTAACATCCAATGCCCTTCTGATGTTTTTGCAGCCCCTAAATCTTTCAATTCTTTTTCCTCTCTTTCAGTAAATATAGAGCTTCCTGAAGATCTGGGACAGTAGGTATTAGGGAATGAATCACCACTTCTTGTGGGTTCAGGGCTGCTTCCTTAGCCACTTCATTGGCTAATCTACTCCCCCTAACTTCTGGTTCATTTCCTTTCTGATGACCATTTACATACACTACCGCTATTTCTCGGGGGAGAAATCGGGACTCCAAGACCCGTTTAATCAACTCCTCATGTGTTAATTCCTTCCCCTGGCTATTGATCAATTCTCTTTCCTGCCATATCTTTCCGAGAGTATGCACAACACCAAATGGATATTTAGAGTCAGTGTTCCCTCTTTATTTTCTAACGCCCTAAGGGCTCTTTCCAATGCATAGAGTTCACAGGTCTGAGCTGACCACCCATTTGGCAACCTTCCTGCCTCGACCACACTACCTTTCGTCCTGTCTATGACTGCATACCCATTACGTCTTTTCCCTTCAGTCACCCGGGATGATCAGTCTATAAAAGGTCAGGCTCATGCATGAAGCGGAACATCTCTCAGATCCATGTGAACCTTAGTTTGGTATTCTATAATGTCAACGCAGTCATACTCTGGATTCTGAGGAGATTCTCCTTCCCCTTTCCAAAGAAAGGCAGCTGGATTTAAACAATTGTCCGTGACCAACACTAGATCATCCTTCTCTATTCATATTGCCTCATATTTCAGAATCCGTGAGTCTGTCAACCATCTCCCAGGTTTTTGGTTTAGGATCATTCTCAATTGGTATGGGGTGCTTAGTATTAGGGGTCCCCCAAACATAAGCTTTCTGCTTTCCTCCACCAACAGTGCAGTGGCAGCCACAGCCTGCACACACTCAGGTCACCCCTGGGATACTGGATCCAATAGCTTCAAAAGTTATGCTACTG
>NC_057736.1:50116184-50117569 GCF_004010195.1 Chiloscyllium plagiosum | reverse complement strand
AGATACTGACCTCATTAATGGCCAAATGGCTCCTGTCTGGCTATGCCTCCCTGCCACATGCCAGAGTGAAAGAGTCTAGTAGAATTTTTGATTAAGAACAAACCTGCAATTAACTTTCAGATCTGGCCTCAAAAACAAACAACAGCTTGTTTATTCTTTTTAACATAAGCTGCTGCTCACAGTCCAGAAGACCCCATTTAGCTCTCAGTTTCAAACCAAAAATTATTTTTAAGTAATCAGCAAGGGTTCCAACACAGTGCACTAACTGTGGAAGAGCTTTAAGTAGTGACACAGATTGAGTGAGTGTGACAGTACTGATTTGAATTTCGAACAATGAGAAGTGATCTCATTGAGACAAATTGGATTCATTCGGGGCTTTGCAGAGTAAATGCTGAGAGGATGTTCCCTCCTCATGGGAGTGTCTAGGACTAGAAGGCATAGTATCTGAATAAAGAGCTCCAATTTAAAGTGAAATGAGGAGGAATTCCTTCTGTCAAGACAGGTGGAACTCCTTGCCACAGAACTGTGAGGGCAGAGTCCATGTGCATATTTAAGGCCAAAATGGACAGTTTGAGATGGACCTCATAGAATATGAGTTCCTTGATTGGGGCTGACAGATACAAACAGGCTTGCCAGAGGTTCTGTTTACTCTCAGAGTAAATGCTGAGGGAGCTAGACCAATGTCAAATACTATCCCCATGTCAATCAAGGGTGACTTGGTGACAGGACACTGGCCTTAGTGGAGTTATTTTACAAGGATTACAGGAAATGTGCTGAAAGAGGACATTAGGAACATAAGATCGGTCACAATCTATTTGTTAGAAACGAAAATCGCTTCTCAATAATCGCTCTAGACAAATTCAGGAAAACAAAGTTTTATTAGCAAGTCTGCAGAATTGGGCACTCTTCTGAGAAAAGCGCCCCGAGGCTAACAATGTCTTCTGATTAAATACAGGACAAGTCCCTCCCCTCTGTGGCTCTAAAGAGTCACGAGGTTCACATTCTAAACCGTTCAGTAATTTTCCATTCTATATCCTTATCTTAAAATCTATAGCAGATGTCTCCCGAGTTGTTTTTTTCTTCTTACCCTGTAGTCTTATCAGTCAAGGACTTATTCTTCTCTGTCAGAGTTAGTGGTCCTATTAATCAAGGACTTGTTTTTCTATTCTGTGTGAGTGGTCTTATCAATCAAGGACTTGTTTTTCTACTCTGTCAATGTGAGTGGTCTTATCAACCCGTAGCAGCAGATGTCTCGTCTTTTATTACAGAGAAGCATGTAATAAAATACCCTACCCCTATGGCTCTATTCCCCTTCGACTCTGAGGTCATGCACATCTCAGTTGTTTGTACCGAAATCGTCTCTCACAATTCCACCCTTTTTTTTT
>NC_057736.1:50104356-50111695 GCF_004010195.1 Chiloscyllium plagiosum | reverse complement strand
GAGAGAGAGAGAGAGAGAGATCAGAATCTGGGAATGTTTGGTTAGAATGTTTCAACAATGGTTTAGAATCAGAGAACAATAGAGTGTAATGTTCCAACAAGGGTTTATCCTATTATGTTTGTTTTTTTTCTATATTTTATGACTGGATGTCATTATCACTGCAGATTGAATATGCACTTCACATTATTCAATACTCTTATTATCCTATCCCAGCTATTGTTGGTGTCCCTGGTAAGTTGCACTGTCCAGTTATTACTTCCATAAACCGTGTATAACTGTATTACTGTCCTTTTCAAACTCTACACTCCTTGTTGCTGTTATTGTTCCTGATGAGACTCTGAACCCAGATTTTAATGCCACAAACCGTTGCATCAGTAAACTTGTTCGTTCATTCTCTCCCTCTTTGCTTCTGGCAGTCTTCCTCCTGTGTCATTCTGTTGACCTACTCAGTTTTAGCTGTGAACCATGATTCATTGTATTACTGCCCTTATTTTTTTAAATGTTGGGAGCATGGTAGCCACTTTATTCTGTTCTGGTTACAAAACTCCATTTCCTTTCTCTGACTCCATCCCATCACTCACCGATATCTGAGGCTGAAACAGATGAATCACAGCTGTGGTGATCACTTTGCCCATGAGCTGATTGCTGATACGATACCCTGACCATTCCTACTTGTAACTACCAAAACCTCCAGAAAATACTTCACTGCTTTGTCCCATCTGATATTTGAACTTAGAGCTATGAAATAGAGTCTTAATGATGTCAATAATCTGCTGCAACCAATCAACTTAAAACCTGCAGAAGTAAACCTGAGTCAATACTCCAAGGCTCGCATCCAAACTCTCACCAAAATCCCATCCATCCATCCACCATTCCTGTGTGTATTGGTCTTTCTTGTTATTACGTCTGACAATGCCTTTATTTTGATATTCTCCAGCACGTCATCACATCTGTCCATGTAATGTCCCTCAGTCTCTGTCTGTCGGTTACACAAACTCCTGCCATTTGTACATATTTAGATTGATTTCCAACATGCATGTTCTCTCACAATGGTTTTCACATGTAAACTCTCCCCCAGCATAGACACACACACATATACACACACACACACACACACTGCAATGGCAATACAGAGGCATAAATGTATGGAAGTGTTATTTACTGTCACTCGCAGCATGGGCTGCAAATATCCCAGCGTGAGGTACTATCTGGTGCAGGTGTACTAAAAACATATTGGCAAAGGTTTGCAATGCTCCTCATGTTGGCAGATAGCCCAGTTTACTGAGCAGTACACCACCATAGTCTGCATAGCTGTCCATGCTGGGCCGTCATCTTGTCCCAGTTTATGATGTTTGAGGCTGATTCTGTGTGGCAGATTCAGAATTTGATGTTATGAAACATTTCAATTCATCGAGCAATGCCTTTATTCAATGTTCTCTTTCTTGGGATTGGATCCTCTCAAGTTTCACTCCTCCAGTTAGTCCCGCTCCCCTGTCTTTTTTCACAACATGTTATCAGTTAATTAATTGTCTGTTTCTATCTTTAATGTGGATTGTCTGTCCCTCTGTAACTTTCCCCAGTGTATCAAGTACTGGCATTGTGAAGCTCAGAGACAACAAAATGTGTGTCGGGCTGTTGTTCACTTCCCTGCGTGTCCCATGTGGTGCTTCATGTTGGGCTGAGGCTTTCAGCAGCTTTGAGTCAGGCTTTGAAATTTGGTCTGTGCCTGTCCACTGAACATTTGGATCGGACGAGCCCCCAAGTTTGTTAGAAACGAAAATCGCTTCTCAATAATCGCTCTAGACAAATTCAGGAAAACAAAGTTTTATTAGCAAGTCTGCAGAGTTGGGCACTCTTCTGAGAAAAGCGCCCGAGGCTAACAATGTCTTCTGATTAAATACAGGACAAGTCCCCCCCCTCTGTGGCTCTAAAGAGTCACGAGGTTCACATTCTAAACCGTTCAGTAATTTTCCATTCTATATCCTTATCTTAAAGTCTATAGCAGATGTCTCCCGAGTTGTTTTTTTCTTCTTACCCTGTAGTCTTATCAGTCAAGGACTTATTCTTCTCTGTCAGAGTTAGTGGTCCTATTAATCAAGGACTTGTTTTTCTATTCTGTGTGAGTGGTCTTATCAATCAAGGACTTGTTTTTCTACTCTGTCAATGTGAGTGGTCTTATCAACCCGTAGCAGCAGATGTCTCGTCTTTTATTACAGAGAAGCATGTTTTACCCTACCCCTATGGCTCTATTCCCCTTAGACCCTGGGGTCATGCACATCTCAGTTGTTTGTACCGAAATCGTCTCTCACACTATTGAATGGCAGAACAGGCTTAAATGGCCGAATGGAGGAAGTGAGGACTGCAGATGCTGGAGATCAGAGTTGAAGAATGTGGTTGTGGAAAAGCATAGCTAGTTATGCATCATCCAAGGAACAGGAGAATTGACATTTGGGCATTAGCCCTTCATCAGGAATGGCCCAGTGGCCTACTCCTATTCATATTACATATGGTCTTGCAGTAGACGGTAGAGAAAGCTGTTGCACAGCTTGAGTGCGAATGTTCTGACTATGGAAAGAGCTTTAACTTGAAATGACTTTGTGCACTATTCAATGTTCTGTGCATTGGACTAGAATTAATCTGACCATCTAGTCGAGAGATAAGACATACCTACACTATGTAGATCCTGTGGAAATATCAGGACAATGACAGGAATACTGTTTCCCACTTGAGCTGCCCACCCAATGGTGCAGTCACACAGGGGACTGACCATTCCCCTGCTCCAAGTGCAGGAAGGATTCAGTAAGGTATCCAGCTGCTGAGAGTCCTGTAAATTTCCTGGGGTTACAGGAGTTGAATTCTACTGGGATTGCTGCTTTTTTTTATCACAACCAGCTTTAGCTCCCCTTCATATATGCCCTTTTCCCGCAGTAAGCCCTCCCTCCCACCAGAAGTAACCAAACAAACCCACAGAGCTCAGGTTTGTGGAGAGCAGGGATGGGGGGCGGGGCGACACATGACACCGCCCACCTACGGTGACGTCACCGCGCTGACCCCCGCCTCCCCCGGTGAACCAAGATGGCGGCCGAAACCTGGTGAATGTTTCAGGGCAGCAGCCGGGGGCTCCTTGCGGCTCCGGAAAACCTATATTTGGGACTTCAGATCTTGAGTAATTATGAATTCCTTGTGCCGCAATATTGCGTCGAACACTGCCCTACGCTTAAACCACCACGATCCCCTCGATCAGATTCTCGTCTCAATGAGCTGAATGGCCTTCTGTTCCTCTGCCCCAAAGTAAAGATTCCCAGCTCTGTCCCCATCAACCAGTCCCTAGACTGTTCAGACATTGCATCTGGGACAAAGTAAAGTTCTCTTGATAATGTCCCAATCCATAATGTGAGGGACAGGTATAGTCTGAGGAGAGAGACACAGTTAAACTCACTGTCAAGTATCCCCATCCTGACGTCACCAGCAGCCCCACAGGGGAGTTGACTTACAGTCAGAAGTCTAATGGAGGGATTTGGGATAATTTATATACAGTGTTACAGGTACGATGGAGTGAGTTACAGACAGGAATCTAATCCAGGGGATGTGTGGTGTTTATACAGAATAACAAATACTCAAGACTGAGAGTTACAGCATTGAATGTAGTTGAGGGGTTTGAGGTGGTTTGTGTCCAGAGTCACAGATGCCCAAGAGTGGGTTACCATTTTGAATGTAATTAAGTGGTTGGGGTGTTTGTTACAGACTGGAATCTAATTGAGGGGATTGGTCATGGTTTTTATGTAGAAAAGTAGATACCTTGGAATGAGTTAGAAACTGGAATCTGAAGGGTTCGGAGTTGATTGTATGTAGAATACCAGATACACAGGAGAGCATTGCAGACTGAAATCTAATTGAGGGATTCAGACTGGTTTACGTACAGAGTCACAGATACATGGAAGTGACTTACAGATTGGAAGCTTATCGAGAGATTTGTGGTGGTTCATACTTAAAATAACAGATGCATGTAAGTGAGTTGCAGATTAGAATCTAACTGAGGGGTTTGAGCTCGTTTATATAGAGAATTATAGAATCACATGACTGAGTTACTGGTTGGAATCTAATCGAGGCGTTTGTGTCATATACATAGAATAACACATACTCAGGTATGAGTTACAGACTAGAATCTAATCAAAGCGTTAGAGGTGGTTTAGATTTAGAATAACTGGATTGAAGGAGTGAGTTACAGATTGAACCTCTATTAGATTTCAATGCGGTTTATATGTAGAATAACAGATACGTGGGAGTGTGTAACAGATTGGAATCTTATTGAGGTTTGGGATGGTTTATAAATAGACATCACGAATTATGTTCTGAGGAGGGATTATACAAATGAGCAGTGTTATCTGGAGAATTTAGAAGGTTAAGAGCTGATCTGATTGAAGACTTTAAGTTCTTAATAGGACAAGACAGGGTTGATAAAGATAAACTATTTCCACTCGTTGAAGACTTGAGAATGAGGGAGCAGAGTCTGAGCATTGAGGAGGCACTTTGACCCACAAAGGATGGTAGATGTTGGAACTCTCTTCCACTGAGATAGATAGGTTTTTGCTACGTAAAGGGATATGAGCCAGAGGAAGGTATTGGGGTCAGGCCAATAGGCTACAGGTCAATCATAATTCCATTGAAGGATGGAGCAGGCTTGAGGGCTGAATGGCCTACCCCTGTTCCTGTGTTCCAAAGCAAACATCCCCTACATAGCCCCATCAAACACTCCCAGGTAATGTAAACATGGTATTAGATACAGAGTAAAGCTCCCTTTACTGTATCCTCATCAAGCAATTCCAGGACTGATTAGACTAGATTACATTACAGCGTGGAAACAGGCCCTTCGGCCCAACAAGTCCACACCGACCCGCCGAAGCGCAACCCACCCATACCTCTACATTTACCCCTTACCTAACACTACGGGCAATTTAGCATGGCCAATTCACCTGACCTGCACATCTTTGGACTGTTGGAGGAAACAGGAGCACCCGGAGGAAACCCACGCAGACACGGGGAGAACGTGCAAACTCCACACAGTCAGTCTCCTGAATCGGGAATTGAACCCGGGTCTCTGGCGCTGTGAGGCAGCAGTGCTAACCACTGTGCCACCGTGCCGCCCACACAGGATAGCATTGGTATGGAAAGAAAGTAAAGTTGCTCTCCAATGTCCCCATCAACCACTCCCTGGTACAGTTAAAAAATTGCATTGGATACACACACAAACATACAAAGATTTATCCTTGAATTCTTGCCATTGAGACGATAGCATCAAAACGTCACTGGTCAAACATTCTCAATAAAAATGGGACCACTCCACAAATTCAACTCCAAGTTCTTTATTTGATTCGCTCTCTTCTGTTCTGATTTTCTATTAAATTCCTGGTCCTTAATATCCACCCATGCAGTCATCCTATCCCATGTGCTATGGTCTGCTCCCACAAATAACATTTGATTCCAACACAATGTGTGATACAGGAGCCTGTCTGGTTTCACAGGGAGGTAAGCCTTGATTCTGACACAGCTGTGTTAATGTCCTGTGTTAATCTGACATTCCATGCTCCTAATAAATATATGTGCGCGTGTATGTGTGTATGTAGTCCTTTACCCTTGAACTTAAGTTATTAAACATTATTTTTCAGATTGTTGAACACGATTCATGAAAACCTAATGTCATGGTGTCACCAACTATTAATAGAACAACTAATGGGTTGCCAGTTATTACCACGGCTTTGGACTAGGGAAGTGAGGAAGGCTTGCTGTGATTGTACAGGGGACATGCTCACAATGAACCAATTCAAGAAGGCCGATGGATGAAAGTGGCAATTACAGATATTCTAGAAGAGGAGAGAGAAACAGACAGAAACACGCTGACCAAGGGACAGAGAGCAACAGAAGGATATTTGGATTTCCAACAGGCATCAGTTCAGGTCAGTCTTTGATTTAAAAATTGAACATTTTCTTGCTGAAAATCATTTGGAAGATAAGTAGTGAAGAGGATGTAAAGGGTATACAAACTGAGCAATGTAGAGATGGTCAGTGAGTGGGTAAAACATTGTCTGATGTGGTACAGAGTGGAGAGTATGATGTTTATCAGGAAGAATGTTTAGAGATCTTTTAATTTAAATGGGGAGATGTTGCAGGATTCAGATACAGAAGGGAGTGAGTGTCCTGGGATAGGAATCACATCACATTGAGTTCGACTGCGGCAGTAGCAGTTGATGATGAGGGCAAAGGCATTGTATATTTTCATTTGTTCTGGGGATGAGAGCATCACTGGCTGGATCAGCATTTATCCCCCATTTCTATCAGCCCTTGAGAAAGTGGTAGTGAGCTGCCTTATTGAATCTCTGCACTTCATAAAATTATTTGTTTGGAGAAACAGAATGTAGCAGAAACTAAATTGCAGCTCTCTCTTTTCCTGCTCCCAGTTTAACATTCAGTTATTCAGTTTCTACTGGCTGGAATCTCATTGATGGTCTCAGTGAATTTATTTAAAGCATAACACAACAGGAAATGAATTACAAACTGAAATCTATTCAAGGGGACAAGGGTTTTATATAGAGCATAACACATTCTGGAGAGTGTGTTATAGTCAAATCTAATTGAGGAATTTTGAGTCGTTTTATAAAGACGATAACAAAATCACGAGTGAGTAACAGACTAGAATCTAATCCAGGGATTCAGGCTGGTTTTTATATAGACTAATGGACACCTGGGAGTGAGTTACAGACTAAAATCTAATTAAGGGGTTTGAGGTGATTTATGTACAGAGTCATAGATGCATGGGAGTGAGTTAGAGATGGAATCTTATTGAGGTGCTTGGGGTAGTTTAAAAATTGGAGGGTGGGGGCAAAATTGAAAGGTGTAAAACTTGGAGGAGAAAAGGGGAATGTGGTGCCACACCCTCCAGTTTTGCATCCAAAATGTGGGGAGGGTGTAAATTCGGAATGGCACAAATATATGGGGAGGGATAATGTTTGAGGAAAGGTCAAAAATTATTGGGGGGAGTAAAAATCTGAGGTGGGGACAAAGAACACAACATAGAACATAGAACAATACAGCATAGAACAGGCCCTTCGGCCCACAATGTTGTGCCGAACATTTGTCCTAGCTTAAGCACCCATTCATGTACTATCCAATTGCCGCTTAAAGGTCACCAAAGATTCTGACTCTACCATTCCCACAGGCAGCGCATTCCATGCCCCCACCACTCTCTGGGTAAAGAACCCACCCCGACATCTCCCCTAAACCCTTCCACCCTTCACCTTAAATTTATGTCCCCTTGTAACACTCTATTGTACCCGGGGAAAAA
>NC_057736.1:50046864-50101867 GCF_004010195.1 Chiloscyllium plagiosum | reverse complement strand
CCCATGACTACTACCTTGTGGCTTCTGCACCTTTCCAAAATCTGTTTCCCCATCTGTTTCTCCACATCTCTGCTGCTATTGGGGGGCCTATAGTAAACACCCAACAAGGTGATTGCACCTTTCCTATTTCTGACTTCAGCCCATACTACCTCCAGAGGCAGATCCCCCTCAAACTTCCTTTCTGCAGCCGTTATACCATTTCTAATTAGCAATGCCACCCCCCCTCCTTTTTTCCCACCCTCCCTAATCTTACTGAAACATCTGTAACCAGGAACCTCCAACAACCATTCCTGTCCCTCTCTATCCACGTTTCCGTGATGGCCACAACATCGTAGTCCCAGGTACCGATCCACGCCTTAAGTTCACCCACCTTATTTCTGATACTCATTCTGATACAGCATTTGGGGAAGTGTAAAATTTGGAGGCACAAAAATAGGGGGATTTTATGTGATAGTGTCAGGAAAAACCCATCTGGTTCACTAATGTCCTTTAGGGAAGGAAACTGCCATCCTTACGTGGTTTGGCCTATATGTGACTCCAGACCCAAAACAATATGGTTGCCTCTTAACTGCTGTCTGAGATTAGGGGTAGGCAATAGATGCTGCCCAGCCAGCAATGTCCTCATCTCATGAATGAATATAGAAAAAAAATCTTAGCAATCCAAAATTTGGCAGCGGCACAAATCTTGGGGGTGTGCAAAATTTGGGAGAATGTGTAAAACTTTTGGGACACTCAGCAAAATATTGGGTACTGTATAATTGGGGCTGAGGAAGACATGGAGAGCAGCAAAATGAGGCAGTGCATAATTTAGTGGGGACATTCTGGGGGCTGCAAGAGAGAATAATATCAGGGGGTGCAAAACTGGAGGAGTTTGCACAAGATTGGTGGCACAAAACTGGGGCATGTAAAGTCAGGGTGGTGCACACTATTTGGGGCACAATATTTGGAGCGGTGCAACATTTGAGAGGTGCACGTCCAAGTTTTGGGGGGACAAAATGGGATGTCCATTTTTGGACGGAATGTAGCATTGAGGATGTATAATTTAGCACAGGGACAGCAAGATTTGTGGGTTTGCAAAATTGGATGGGGCCACACAAACTGGGGTTCAGGAGAAGAACCAATGTTAGAGGGTGTGCAAACATCTGAGGGATAGAGAGGGTGCAATATTGTGGGACTACAAAATTTGTTGGGGACACACAACTTGGTGGGAGGACGGCATCATTTTGGGGATGTATAATTTGTAGAGGGGCTGCAGAACCTGGCAGAGATCTGTAAAGACACAGTGAAAAAAGAGACAAGGTAACACAAATTAGGAAAAAGAGAGGAAACAAGAAGAGGGAAAATGTAAACTGTGAGCAAGAACAGAGATAAAGACAGAAAGACGAGGTAGAGAATGAAACCAAAGAAAAACGGCATGAAAAAGAAATGGGATTACAAAAATAAGGTGTGAGAAAGAACAGAGACAAAGGCAGAAAGCGGTAGAAGTACAAAGGAACGAGACAAAGTAAGAGAGCACAAATAAAAGAGAGGTAGAGAGAGAGAGAGCAAGAAAAGTGAAAAGAAGTCAGAGAAACATACAGGAGTTATGGAGAGACTGGAGAAGTGATATTCACTGTTGTAGTTGGGGTCCGAGCTTCCTCACTAGTTTCTCACGCTCTCTCACTTCCAGGAGGGCCAGACCCTGCTTCTGGGATTTGCTTCAGGGAGAGGGTGGCATGTGGTAGGTTAATGGATCAAAACTAACATTGAGATTCCAACAATACCCTTACACAGATGTAGAGACAGACAGAAATCTCTGATACTGCCTTCTTCGCCTGGTCAATGGCTGCAATGGCTGCAAGGAGCTATTTCAAATACTTTCAGGTCTGTCACTCAATGACCCGTCTCCACCCAAACCTCAACTCATCCAGTTGGCTCCCAGCTCTGTTTACTGGAGCAAACCTTCCCCAGGTATGAACCACACCAAGAGGCATATTTATGAGATTCGAAGGGAAAGGAAGTGGTGTGAGGGGAAAAAGCAGCTGAATACTTTAGTCCAGACTGCCTCTGTTTGTCCCTGTCCTTCTCCCACTTCATCTCAGACTTGAAATCCATACCAAGACAAAGCTGCTGTTGTTTCAAACTGGCAGCAACCACAACTCAGATTCATTTAGACAGCAGAACACAGACTTCTGCAAACAATGAACATATTTATTTCACAAGGGACAACAGAATTTTTCACACAGATCAACACAAGGTATAAGTGGGACTGAAGTGAACAAGTCATGCTCAGTGCGTCACAGCACCAGGGTGCCAGGTTCAGTTCCAGCTTCGAGCGACTGACTGTGTGGAGTTTTCACATTCTCCCCATGTCTGCATGGGTTTCCTCTGGGTGCTCCGGTTTCCTCCCACAGACCAAAGATGTGCAGGTCAGGTGAATTGGCCTTGGTAAATTGCCCAAAGTGTTAGGTGCATTAGTCAAAGGGAAATGGGTCTGGGTGGGTTATTCTTCGGAGGGTTGGTGTGGACTGGTTGGGCCGAAAGGCCTGTTTCCACACTGTAGGGAATCTAATCTCTCATCTAGTTCAAAATCAGCAGGTTTACTTTGAGTTTCTGAGAAATCTACAAATGCATCAAACCATTTCACAAACGAACGGTAATTACACAAATCTATTGTGCAAATGATCAAGCTTATTGTATAAATGAACTTGAGTTCAACCGTGGAGATATGCTGTGGAACAGTGTTTGTGTGTATCTCTATATGGATGTTTTTTTGAGTGCCTATGTGTGTGTATCTGTGTTTGTGTCTCTCTCTGTGTGCCTGTGTATCTTTGTTTTTCTGTGTCTGTTGATGTGACCTGTCTCTGTGTTCTCTCTGTCTGGGTGTATGTGTGTCTATGAATATGGTTTTGTGTCTCTCCGTGTCAGTGTGTGTGTGGAGGCCCAGCTCTGGCTGCAATGGGTCACACTTTGAATGAATGAATTAAAATGTGATGAATCAAAGTCACAGTCACTCCTTCTCACTCTGTGTCTCTCTGCTTGCTTCTCCATGACACATCATAAGCAGTAGATATTTTTCTGTTCCACTACACCTGCTTCCTGCTCTCCAGTGGATGGATCAATTCTCCGTCATATCAATTACCCAGTCCTCTGAGGGATGGATAACTCAAAGCTTTACGAAGAACAACAGCAGCAACAGACAGCTGCTCTGCAGTCAGTTGTGAGCTGGCTGGTATCTCAGCAGGTGGGATGACAGAGTAACTCCTTTCCCATGAGGGAGCAGGTAACAACTTCTCACCAGTGTAGACTAGCTTGTGCCTCAGAAGGTTTTTTTGAATGGACAAATTGTTTCTGACATTTGGAGCACGGGGATGGCTTCTCATTAGTGTGACTGTGTTCATGTGTCAGCACTTCATGTCTGCAGTTGAAGTTGTCACAGTGCGAACATTGGAAAGGTCTTTCAGCAGTGTGAACCAGTTGGCGTGCACTGAGGTCGGATAACAGAGAATTACTTGCCACACTCGGAGCTGGGGAATGGCCTGTCTCCAATGTGAACTCATTGGTGTGTCAGGAGGTTGGATGAGTCACTGAATCCCTTCCCAAACTCGGAGCAAGTGAATGGCCTCGCCCCAATGTGAGTATGTTCAGGTTTCAGAAGGTCAAACGACCGAGTGAATCCCTTCCCACACACACAACAGGTATACGACCTCTCCCCAGTGGTGAGTGCGTCGATGAGCTTCCAGCTGGGATGAGTATTTGAAACTCTTCCCACAGTCCCCATATTTCCATGGTTTCTCTGTGGTGCAGGTATCCTCATGTCTCTCCATACTGGATAATCAGCTGACTCCTCACCCATACACAAGACAGGGATACAGATTCTCCCCACTGTGAATAGGGTGATGTTATTTTAAGCTGTGGTATTGGCTCAAGACCTGTCCACAGTCGTTCACTGGAATATTCACATGAATGGATGTACCTTAATGTTTTCAGTCACACTGATGTTGGAAATCTTTTCCCAAAGACAGAACAGACAGATATTGACAATGCAATGGTTTTCAAGTCCTGATGAATTGACTCATGTCAGATCTTGATGGGATGTTTGTTTGGAATTCTTGCTGATAAATGTGGCACTGTGATTCTCTGTAAAACAAATTTAAATTAGGAAAAGGTGAGTATGAGAAAGACAATTGTTTAAGACAGTAAGGGAAATTCTGAAATGGAGTTGCTTGAATATGGTAATTTGTGTGAAAGACACTCAGAAATAATATTACTGAATTATCATGAATTCAGTTCATGAATGTACTTCAAGGATGGCAATCTACTGTCTGTCCTGGGCCTTCACAGACTCAGCCCTCAATGGGAGGGGAGACAGTGAGAGCAGTGGGATATATCAATTCATGGTTTCCTCATCTACATCACAGAAATAACACTGACAGATTCTCCCTTGAAGAACATCAAGACCAACGTCTGTAGGAAACCATTAGCTGTAAACTCGCCTCCAGACGCACACTGTCCTCTTGTGGATACATGTCGCTGTTTTGGCTGCTGTCTGACAATCCTGTAACTCCTTACTGAGCAGCACTGTGGGAGAACTGTCACAGCAGCACAGCAGTGAATGCTGGCCTCTTTAGACTTGGACGTGTCTCAGTAATAAAATTAGATTAGAACTATTCTTGAGAAATACCTCATCCTAAAACAAATCCTGAACTTTGGACACACAACTTCAGTTTAGCAACTAATCTTGGGAATACTTCCCTTAAAAGCCTCTCATTGGAAGTTATTGGAGCCGATCAGTCTCAGCAGTGCGGGAGTTAAATCCAGCAGCTTCTCCTCGCACTCCACTCTGGATGAAAAGGAAGTAACAAAAAGTGACTTTCACAGGAGGCCTCGGACCAACCTCTGCATCCAACCATCTCCAGGATGTAAAACAGCTCTTTAATCGATCTGCCTATGGTTCGAGACTGGGTTCTGGGAGCAATTCCTACAACAGACACAAGAATGTGTTGCAGTAAGAAAAGTCTGCAAGAAAGTAAGAGTGCTGTAAATCCTCAGCAGGTCTGGCATTATCTTTGGAGACAGAGGGGGAACAGAGTACAATTTCCAGCTCACTGCCCTTCGATCTTCAATAACCAGCCACTCCAAAGCCTTTCATTCTCAGTCCAGGAAAGACAAATGTTTCTCTTGAGTTCACTTTGTATAAATACTTTGACTCTAATTCAGTAGAAAAGGAATTTCCTGGGCTCAGTAGAAATGGAGCTCCAGGAGTTGCTAATCTGGGTGTGGACAACCTTGACCAGGTACCAGTGCTCCCTCCATCTAACATAATATTTCTTTCACACAGCATGGATAATGCCTATTTAATAACTCGATATCTCTCAAAACTTGTCTCCTCTACAGTACCAAATTGGAAGTTGTTTAGTTGGATTATTTTTGAAAATCAGCAACTTTTCCTCCATCTCCACCTCAAACTGATACAATTAAATAAAATCTCACATGCAAGAGACTGTCTTTCTCATCCAACATATATCTGCCCGTCTGTGCTTCTGCAGTGATTTCTAAGAGCAATCCCTGAAACATGCACAAGCAAAAAAGATATGAGAGGTGGAAGTCTGCAATGAGAGAAAATGCTGGAAAGGCTCACCAACTAGAATAGGGCCCCTCAAAGATCTGCAAGGCAGCCTTTATGTGGAGGCGCATAAAATGTGGGAGATACTAAACGAGTATTTTGTATCAGTATTTACTGTGGAAGAGGGAATAGATGGTGACATCTTGAAAAATGTCCATATTACAGAGGAGGAGTGCTGGATGTCTTGAAATGCATAAAAGTGGATAAATCCCCAGGACCTGATCAGGTCTACCCTAGAACTCTGTGAGAAGCTAGGGAAGTGATTGCTGGGCCTTTTACTGAGATATTTGTATCATCAATAGTCACAGGTGAGGTGCCGGAAGACTGGAGGTTGACTGAGGTGGTCCCACTGTTTAAGAAAAGTGAACAAGCCAGGGAACTATAGACCAGTGAGGCTGACGTCGGTGGTGGGCAAATTTTTGGAGGGAATCCTGAGGGAGAGGATGTACATGTATTTGGAAAGGCATGGACTGATTAGGGAGAGTCAACATGGCTTTGTGCTTGTGAAACCGTGTCTCACAAACATGATTTAGTTTTTTGAAGAAGTAACAAAGCGGATTGATGAGGGCAGAGTAGTAGATGTGATCTGTTTGGCCTTCAGTAAGGCGTTTAACAAGGTTCCCCATGGGAGACTGGTTAGCAAGGTTAGAGCTAATGGAATACAGGGAGAACTAGCCATTTGGATACAGAACTGGCTCAAGGTAGAAGACAGAGGGTGGTGGTGGTGGAGGGTTGTTTTTCAGATTAGAGGCCTGTGACCAGTGGAATGTCACAAGGATCAGTGCTGGGTCCACTACTTTTCATCATTTATATAAATGATTTGGATGTGAACATAAGAGGTAAGTTTGCAGATGACACAAGAATTGGAGGTGTAGTGGGCAGTGAAGAAGTTTACCTCAGATTACAGCAGGATCTTGATCTGATAGGCCAATGGGCTGAGGAGGGGCAGATGGAGTTTAATTTTGATAAATGTGAGATGCTGCATTTTGGGAAAGCAAATCTTATACACCTAATGGTAAGGTCTGAGGGAGTGTTGCTGAACAAAGAGACCTTGGAATGTGGGTTCGTAGCTTCCTGAAAGAAGAGTCGCAGGTAGATAGGATAGCGAAGAAGGAATTTAGTATGCTTTTGTTTAGTGGTCAGAGTATTGAGTACAGGTGTGGGGAGGTCATGTTGTGGCTGTACAGGACATTGGTTAGGCCACTGTTGGAATATTGCGTGCAATTCTGGTCTCATTCCTATCGGAAGATGTTGCAAAACTTGAAAGGGTTCAGACAAGATTTACAAGGATGTTGCCAGGGTTGGAGATTTTAAGCTGTAGGGAGAGGTTGAATAGGCCAGGGCTGTTTTCCTTGGAGCATCGGAGGCTGAGGGGTGACCTTATCGAGGTTTATAAAATTATAATGGGCATGGATAGGATAAATAGACAAAGTCTTTTCCCTGGGGTGGGGAGTCCAGAACTAGAGGGCATAGGTTTAAGGTGAGAGGGTTAAGATATAAAAGATACCTAAGGGGTAACGTTTTCATGCAGAAAACGTTATGTGTATGGAACGAGCTGCCAGAGGAAGTGGTGGAGGCTAGTACATTTGCAATATTTAAAAGGCATCTGGATGGGTATATGAATAGGAATGGTTTGGAGGGATATGGGCTGGGTGCTGGCTGGTGGAATTAGATTGCGTTGGGATATCTGGTTGGCATGGATAAGTTGGGCCGAAGGGTCTGTTTCCGTGCAGTACATCTCTATGACTCTATAACTCAGATTTATCAATGAAGAGAGTGTGAATATTCCAGTTCACGTACATTCAGCCTGCTCCATGGTGTCCTACACCTTCACTGCAGAAAGCTCTGTCCCAGGTCTGCGAGACGTTAAGACTCAGAATTACTGAGGTCACATTCAGCTTCCACGAGGTGCATCATGTATTCTCCAAGCATATTCTCTGCTGAGACCTTCTAGCATGTGCGCAGTAATGTTCTGGTGACAGAGTTCTCCAATTTCAAATAAACTCCTTTCCTAGCCCCTGACTCCTCCTTTCCATTCCTCTGACAACCTTTCCTTCCAGCTAACAATTGGATTTATTCCTCCCGTCGATCACCCAGGCCGTAACCCTCTGCCTGTGTTCACCTCACCACTCTACCCTCTCCCCACTCAAAACCCTACCCCACAACCCCGTTTATCTGCAGCTCCCTTTACCCCCAATGCAGTCCTGAAGAAGAGTTACACCCAAACGTTGACTTCTCCATCTGCTGATGCTGTTGGCTTGCTGTGTTCTTCCAGTCTCCTGCTTGTCGATGGAATGAGGGCAGCATTCAATCCCATTTGGCTTTCTCGGCCATTCAGCCTTTGGCAGCAAATTTCCTCACAAGAAATGGAGACTAGTCGATGGACAGACGTTTCTTTCCCAAATTCTGAAATGCTAAGAAAGAGGAAACAAAAACAAAGAAAATAGAGTGAATCTTTTGAGTCCAGTTTCCCTTCAGCAATTTTTATGCCTGTTTGTGTTTAATTTTATCGATAATTATGCAATCTGGGGATATATCAGTTATTAATGGCATACATTTTACCCAGAATGCACTGCGAGGGTGACTGCCCGATTCTCACTGGGGGAGTCACTGCTCAGGTGCAGTACCAATCGCGGCTGTGAACATGTGCATATGCAGGCCAATGAGAACAGGCAGTCGGGAAGCATGCGTGCTGATGGTTGGGAAGCAGGAAGAGAGAATGTTGGTGTGTGACTGTCCTACACTGCCTGATAGCTCCTAGAAACTCCTTTTGCAGGGTAGGAGAGGGTGAACATTTCCAGACAGGAAACTTTTTCCTCCAGGAATATTTTACTGGAATTTTGTGGGTGAGTCTTTCTAATCTATAACTTACCCTCCCGATGTGAATGGAATGTAGTTTGCTGTGAATGTTCGACTGCATTCCTCAACTGTCCTTTTTTTTATTTCCCAGCCCTAACTGTACCACTCAGTTCCAGGCTTCAGATACCTGGGAGAAAGTGAGGACTGCAGATGCTTGAGATCAGAGCTGAAAATGTATTGCTGGAAAAGCGCAGCAGGTCAGGCAGCATCCAAGGATCAGGAGAATTGATGTTTCGGGCATGAGCCCTTCTTCAGGAAGATTCCTGCTGTGCTTTTCCAGCAACACATTTTCAGTTCAGATACCTGGGGTTCAGTATCATCTCGAATGAGAATGTTGGACAATGGCTCAGCTCTTTGGATTCTGAGATGCAGAGCTGGAGAAGATGACACAGATATTGAGGGACATGGCTATGAGGGAGAATCTGAGTTTTAAAAATTGAGCTACTGCATTATGAGGAAGCACAACGACCATAGGTGAAATAAACTTGATGTGAGGGAGCCTTCAACCTCACAGGCAGAAGATACAGAACACACACGCACACACACACACACTCCAGCAGATTTTTCCTGGCTGTTATTAGAATATGCTGATCTCACCAGCACACGTCTTGTGCAATGTAACCTGTATGCCTCTGTCTAAGCTTTTTTACAACCTTTGGTCTGTACATCCTTGCTTACTGCAGAACTGCTTGTAAACAAAGTTTTTCTCTCTACTTCAGCACACATGATAATCAATAGTAAGCAGTGATGTGGAATGTGACGAAGTCATTGGACCTGAAATATTGACCCTGCTTTCTCTCCATAGATGCTGACAGACTTGCTGCGATTCTCCAACAATTAGTGTTTTGTTTCAGATTTCCAGTATCTGTAGTTATTTGTTTTTTGTTTAGTGATCTGGATAATCTGAGATTTATGGGGAATAGTACGTTGTAAGACAGAAACATCAAACTGAGTAGTGACAAATGCATCATGTAATTTCCAGAAGCAGATGAGCTGAGGTGGGGTAGAGTTAGGTACTTTTCCTGAGATGTAACAACATGGTCATAATGATAGTGTGGATATGAAGTTGGAAGCTCATCTCGAAGGCAAATCATTCACCAGACTTTCAAGAAGCCTGGTTTAGCCTCACACCTTTGACAGGAAGCAGTGGCTGGAGTGTGGTGTTTGCAATGGGGATTGAAGACGATGACTTTGAAAGTCTAATTTTTTAATGTGCAGAATTTCAAAGTATCTTGAACTGAGTGTTGGGCAAGTCAAGACTGTGAACTCAGAGAGAAACTTAGGAACAATGATGTTTCCATGCAGCTGCTTCTGTATTCAAGATTCTAAGTTTGGCAAGTTCTGTCAAGCATCTTGTTGTGTTAATGACACCTAAAATGTTCACCTTTGCTCCCTGTCACTCCTATCTCAGCGAGCAAGTCAACAGCCTAATCCACAACCTGAACTACAAATCTCCTCAAACTTCGAACTCCTCCCTCTCTCTAATATTTTCTTTCATCCCTTGGGGGCCAGAGTCATATGCAAGTGCAGACCTGGAAACTGGGTTTCTTCACTGAAGGAGATCATAGAACAGTGACAGTCTATCAATATTTATGTTCCCGTTTCCTAGTTTTGACCTGACAAATGATCAAATTAATTTGTCAATTTGACAACCTGCCTTTTTGATTTTGTGGCTTCTCAATCATTCCCTTTTTCTAGGTCAGTTGCATAAGATACTGGATCAGAATAATTTGCAGGCAGAAACTTTAACCACACATTCCATCAGAATCTAAAAGAGTAATCCAATTTCTCAGGATCTGAACGCTGTCTTGAATTGTGAACATGGGAGGCTATGTCACTTTCACAGTGGAGAAAAACTATACACATGCTTGCAGGCAATCATCTGACCTGTCTACATACACGTGCAGACACAATAGGGAGAACATGTGGAAATGTGGGGACTGTGGGAAAGTATTCAATTACCCATTCAAACTGGAAACTCATCTGTACATTCACGCAGGAGTAAGGCCGTTCGCTTGTTCCCAGTGTGGGAGAAAATTCACTCAGTTATATTGCCTGCTGAGACACCGGCCAATTCACAAAGTGCTATGGAAGTTCTGGGATCCTGATTTCCCATGAATTTACCAGAGATCAAACAGCTGCTTCCACTGTGTGACAGTTGATCAGATAAACTCACTGGACACCAGCATACTCATATTGATGAGAGCCCTATTCAGCTGCTGCATGTGTGGACAGGGAATTCAGTCAGATATTCTGAGACACCAACAAATTCACAAGTAACACCAATTAGATTAGATTAGATTACATTACATTACATTACAGTGTGGAAACAGGCCCTTCGGCCCAACAAGTCCACATCGACCCGCCGAAGCGAAACCCACCCGCGCTGTGAGGCAGCAGTGCTAACCACTGTGCCACCGTGCCGCCCACAATGATTGGATTTTTTAGTTAATCACATCTGGCACTGACTAATGGTCATTATGTTCTGTTTATGTTGGGGTTAATTGAGTCCAGTCACAGATGCTGATATTATGGATGAATGTGAAATAAATTCACTTTGTGTTTAAACACATTAAGTGATGAGTCTTTTTAATTTCTCGAACACAAGATCGCTCCTTTTCAAGGACTGGTTCCCTTCAGTGTCACACCCTTCCTCCCTTCTAACCCTTATTACATGGAGGGTGAAAACTGTGGCTGGAGAAAATAAATGCTGGAACTAAGTTTGAATTTCAGCCGAGGGAGAAGGTGTGGGTCAGGATTTACAGCTTTGACAGAAAGGGAGAGGATATCTTTGATGTAATAACTAGAATTGTTTGTCCTGAATTTGTTTTATGCTTCTTTTCCAGGTTATAAGGAGAGGATTCACAGAAAGTAAACTTCACATCAGGATCTGAAAGATTCACTAGATTCAGCATAACTTACACATCAATGTAAAAGGAGAAATTGTGTTTGAGGAAGATTTCAAACATCTGTGTGACTGGAAACAGATCGAGAACATCACCCACACCTGCCCAAATGGTGTGCTCCAGTCTCCTGACTTTGTAAAGAACTTTAACCAGTGATTCAGCCTGAAAAAAATCTCCCCATTCCCTTGTGGGGAGAAACCACACTAGTATTGTGTGTGAAATCCGGGCTTCCATTGATTGTCCAAACTGGAGACACAAGGATATCATGGATAAACCATGGAAATGTGAGGACTGTGGGAAAGCATTCAATTATCCATCGCGGCTGGAACGCCATCGACGCAGTCACATTGGGGATGATACCATGGAGAAACCGTGGAAATGTGAGGATTGTGGAAAAGGATTCTATTATCCATACCAGCTGGAAAACCATCGCCACAGTCACTCAGGGGAGAAGCCATTTATCTGTTCAGAGTGTGGTAAGGGATTCACTGTGTCCTCCCAGCTGCTGTTACATCGTCGGGTTCACACTGAAGAGAGACCTTTCAGCTGCACTCACTGTGGAAAGAGGTTTTCGTGTTCATCGAACCTCATTGTGCACCAGCGAGTGCACACTGGGGAGAAACCATTCAGCTGCTCAGAGTGTGGGAAAGGATTCACTCAGTTGTCGGGCCTCCAGTCACACCAGCGAACTCACACTGGGGAGAGGCCATTCACCTGCTCTTTGTGTGGGAAGTCATTTGCTTTGTCGTCGAACCTGCTGTCACATCAGAGAGTTCATACTGAGGAGAGGCCATTCACCTGCACTTCCTGTGGGAAAAGGTTCAGGTCTTCATCCAATCTCAGTGCACACCAGCGAGTTCACACTGGAGAGAGGCCGTTCACCTGCTCAGTGTGTGGGAAAGAACTAACAAACTCATCCAGCCTTCGGTCACATCAGCGAATTCACAGCGAGGAGAAGCCATTCAGCTGCACTCACTGTGGAAAGACATTCAGACAGTCATCTACCCTCACTGCACACCAACGCACTCACACTGGGGAGAGACCATTCACCTGCCCCAAGTGTGGGAAGGGATTCACTCAGTCTGGCAGCCTGCATTTACATGAACTCTCTCACACTGGAGAGAAGCCGTTCCCTTGCTCAGTGTGTGGGAAGGGATACACTCGGTCATCTCATCTACTGACACATCAGCGAATTCACACATTAGTACAGCGTTTGGATTCTGCTGTTACTACTGCTGTTAATCACACCCAGGATTGATAGGCTGACAAAGTGTGGTTTGTTAACATCTCCTGTAACTGACTAGTGTTTGATATTCTGGATGTGTCGTTGTCTTTCAGTGCTGCAGGATCTCTGATTAAAACACTATCTGTGATCTTTCCCTGATTACACTGCTGTTCTGAACTTCTGCTTTAGTTGATCTTTGGTGCAAGATCTACAATTCAATCTCTGAAATGTTCTATGAATAAACTTCTCCAATGGGGAAGTGCTGATTAATTCCTGTTGGCAATTGTTGCACCACTAGGAATGAACCAAGACCGTCATGTCTACTGCAGGAAGATACAGTGGAAATAAACACTGGGTCAGTCAGAGCAAAGAAATCCAAACTGCAGTCACTGATTGAAATCTACGTGCTGTGTGCGATGCGATCGAGAGAGAACTTGGTACAACCATCACTTCTGCCTGAAATTGGCAGATGGTGAAATATGCAGGAAAGGAAATAACCAGATGCTGCACTGGGTTGAATGTTACTCTGAGCTGTACTCTTGTGAGACAGATAATTCCCCCAGTCTTCATTTGATACTTCCCTGCAGTTTCCTGTCATGATTGAGTTAAAAGCATATTCCTCCTCAACTGACCTGGAAAAGGTCATTGACTGGATTGTCAAGATGTCTGTAAGTATGCAAAAGTGAAAAGATTGTCAAAAGGAATTGTGGGTCTATCCCAGGAGGAGATGGAGTATTTTTAATGGAAAATAGAGAAACAGCAAAGAATCTGCGTACTTGTGTCTATCTTCACAGTCACATACAAGAAGTCTCCTAAAAATAATTATGATGGAAAGTTCTAAGATTAGTAGACAAGTAGAATTGGAGAAATCAATAGGTCTGTAAGTTGAGACATTTCCAGGACCTTCATTATTGATTGATGGTTGTGGAGACAGTAGATAAATTAGTAATTTATGTTAAAATGCCAGACATATACACTTAGTGGGAAAGTCCTGGGGAGTGTAGCTAAACAAAGAGACCTTGCATTGCAGGTTCATAATTCCTTGAAAGTAGAGCCACATGTAGATAAGATAGTGAAGAAGGTGTTTGGTATGCTTTTCTTTATTGATCAATGATTGAGTTTAGAAGTTAGGAGGTCATGGTGCAGCTGTACAGAACATTGGTTAGGCCATTTTGGAATACAGCGTGTAATTCTCCTCTCCCTGCTAGAGAAAAGATGTTGTGAAACTTGAAAAGGTTCAGAAAAGATTTACAAGGATGTTGTCAAGAAGCTGAATAGGCTGAGGCTGTTTTCCCTGGAGCGTCCGAGGCTGAGAAGTGACCTTATTGGGGTTTATAAAATCATGAGGGGCATAGATAGGATTAAGAGCAAATGTTTTTACCCCAGGGTAGTGGAGTCCAAAACTAGAGGGCATACATTTAAGGTGAGAGAGGAAAAATTTAAAAGGGACCAAAGGTGCAATTTGTCAGAGGGTGGTGAGTGTATGGAATAACCTGCCAGAGAAGTGCTGGAGGCTGGTACAATTGCAATATTAAAAAGCATCTGGATGGGTATACAAATAGGAAGGGTTTAGAGGGATATGGGCCAAATGCTGGCAAATGGGATTCGATTAGTTTAGGACATATGGTCGGCATGGATGAGTTAGACCGAAGGGTCCATTTCAGTGCTGTACATCTCTGTGACTGATTAGTTTTGCAATTGATTGCCTGCAGATTGAGAGGTTGTAAATTACCCGGCACTTTTAAAGGAAGGAGAGCGAAACCAGGGAGCGAGAAACTTGTTAGATTGACATTAATTGGTGAATAATACTACAGTCTAGTATAAAGAAGTGCTCACTGAATATTCAGAAAATAATTATCCAATTGGGCAGGTCAGATCGATTTATTAAGGGGAAATTATGTTTGAGAAACATCTTGTCTGTTCTTTAAATATGTTACCAGCAGAATCAACAAATGGGAATAAGTGAATGTGGTTTTTGTAGATTTTAAGAAGGTTTTGATAACATTGTACAGAGGTGGTGAATAAAACTAAAGTGCACTGGATTGATAAGAATATGCTAGGATCAACTGAAGACTGGTTAAGAGGCAGAATGCAGACAGTAGGAATGCATAGGTCATTCTCAGGTTGCTAGTCTGTGATCAATAGGTTATTATAAGGATCAGTGCTTGGACTCCTATTCACAGCTGGAGGTGGGACCTGATGGTGACGATTTTAGAGGGGGGAGAGAATGGATTTATAATATGTACAAATTTGCAGATGACACAATGTTAGTGGGAATGTGCAATGCAAGACATCTGTAAAGAGCTTCAAGGAGTTTAGACTAGAATAGAGAGTGGGCAAGAGCATGGCAGATGGAATATAATGTGGGGAAGTAAGTTTATCTACTTTGGTTCGAAAAAATGTAAGGCATTTCTTAAATGATGAGAGGTTGGAAAGATGTCCAAAAATGTCCTTTTTTCTTAACTCACTGAAAGTTATTATGCCTGGTCCAGTGAAGATGTTCTCCTTTATTGCAAAAGGATTCAAGAACTGAAGCAATCTTGCTTCGCTTGTACAGAACACTGGGGAGACCATACCAGGAGGATTATGCAGAGTTCTGGTCCCCTTACCTTGGAAAGGATGTACTTGCCAGAGAGGAAGTGCATGTGGAGTTTCACCAGACAGATTCCTGGGATGATGGGACTGTTGTATGAGGAGGGATTGAGCAGATTGGGTCTCTAATTACTGGAGTTGATTAGAATATGAAATGATCTTATGGAAATGTACACTTTCTTGAAAGAGATAGAGAATAGATATAGAAACGATGTTACCCCTGGCTGTGGGGTCCACAACTGGGGACAGAGTCTCAGAATAAAGGGCAAGCCATTTCCAATTGAGGTGGAGACTCCTCTCCGAGGGTGATGAATCTTTGATGAACCAGAGGGTGAGGAAGTTCAGTCGGTTGAAGTTGAAGAAAGAGATTGATATATTTCCTTTCATTAGTGACATCAGGGATATGGGAATAGTATGGGAATGTGGTACAGAGAAAGATGATTACCTGTGATCTAGATTGGAGGAGCAGGCCTGAGGCACTGAGTGGCCTACTCCTACTCTCCAACACAGCTTGTTCAATGAGACCTCACGAATCCCCAAGCCTGTTTAAAATGTAACTCAGAGAGATACGACTTGTGTCATAAATCCGTGCGAGCTGATCACTCCATGAGTGAGTCTGTTTCAATGTAATTCTCCTGTTCCTTGGATGCTGCCTGACCTGCTGTGCTTTTCCAGCAACACATTTTCAGCTCTGATCTCCAGCATCTGCAGTCCTCACTTTCTCCCTGTTTCAATGTAACTCAGGCACAGCTTTCTTTGTCAATCTCAGACAATATCTCGCCCCATCCGCGCTTTTATCAGCATTTCCATTAGCAGAGTGTGTGCAGGGAAGAGACTTCAACTAATTCTAACACCATTAGTCCAAATTGGAAACCTGCCCAAAGGGAGTTCAGAGACAAACTGGATACCATCAGGGGAGGTTGGCCCATTGGGAGAGTGAAAGAGAGGGAAGCAGCAGGGACAGCTGATCAGATTGTCTCCATTCTGAATTGAATTGAATTGAATTTATTGTCACATGTACCGAGTCACAGTGAAAGGTTTTGTCTACCAAGCAATATAGGCAGATCACATAGTTAAGTAGCATAGATAGTGATAGAGTCTTCTGACAAAGCAGCTTCATGGGTTTCTCGGTCTTTTGTATGGAGGTGAGGATGGAGGACATGGAGAGAGGGAGAGTGCTTGAAAAGAAATGATCTTGTGTTAGAGACATTTAAAAGACATCACGCTATATGTAATACAAAGGTAGTTTATTTGAGGCGCAGAGTATTAACACCCATTTCTGGGTTGATGAACATCAGCAGAAACAGAGCCCCTTGAACATGATTAAGGCCTGGATGTGATAAGCTGCAAAATCCAAACACTATTTACTGTTGAACTCACTGGTGTGTCAGCAGGTTACATGAATGGGCAAATCCCTTCCACCACATGGTGCACGTGAACGGCTTTTCCCCAGTGTGTAATTGCTGGTGGGATAGATGGTGGGATAAATAAACACTTTCCCAGAGTGGGAGCAGGGGAACAGTTTCTCCCCCAGTCAACTCACTGGTGTTTCAGAAGGGTGGATCCCTTCCCAACCTGGTGCAGATCACAGAGATGTACAGCACAGAAACAGACCTTTCGGTCCAACCTATCCATGCTGACCAGATATCTTAAATTAATCTAGTTCCATTTGCCAGCACCCTCTAAACCCTTCCGATTCATAAACCCATCCAGATGCCTTTTCAATGTTGTAATTGTACCAGCCTCAACCACTTCCTCTGACAGCTCATACTTTACACACACCACCCTCTTTGTGAAAAGGTTGCCCCTTATAAATCTTTCCTCTCTCACCTTAAGCTTATGCCCTCAGCCTCTGAAGCTCCAGGGAAAACAGCCCCAGCCTAATCAGCCTCTGCCTATAGCTCAAATCCTCCAACCCTGGCAACATCCTTGTAAAGCTTTTCTGAACCCTTTCAAGTTTCACAATATCCAGAAGGAGACCAGAATTGCATGCAATATTCCAAAAGTGGCCAAACCAATGTCCTGTATAGCCGCAACATGATCTCCGAACTCTGAGACACAATGGTCTGACCAATAAAGGAAAGCATACCAAATGCTGCCTTCACTATCCTATCTACCTGTGATACTACTTTCAACGAACTATGAACCTACAATCCACGGTCTCTTTGTTCAGCAACATTCTCCAGTTCCTTAACATTAAGTCCTGCTCTGATTTGCTTTTCCAAATTGCAGCACCTTGCATTTATCTAAATGAAACTCCATCTGCCAGTTCTCAACCCATTTGAATAAAAGTGTGATCAAGTTCAAAAAGAGATGAGGAAATATTTGTTTTCACTCAGAGTTGAGAGTCTTTACATACATAAGACATAAGAACTAGGAGCAGGAGTAGGCTGTCTGGCCCTTCGAGCTTGCTCTGCCATTCAATAAGATTATGGCTAATCTTTTTGTGGTGCAGATCCACTTACCCACACTCACTGTATCCCTTAATTCTTTTATTGTTCAAAAAAAATCTACCTTAGCTTTAAAAATGTTTACTGAAGTAGTGTCAACTATTTCACTGGGCAAGGAATTCCATAGATTTACAGTTCTCTAGGTGAGGAAGTTCCTTCTCAATTCAGTCCTAAATCTGTTCCCTCTGATCTTGAGGCTATGCCCTCTTGTCCAAGTTTGACCTGCCAGTAGAAACATCCTCTCTACTTCTAGCTTATCTATTCCCTACATAATTTTATATGTTTCTATAAAATACCCCTGAATTTTCTGAATTCCAATCTAGTCAGTCTTTCCTCATAAGCCAAACCCCTAAACTCCGGAATCACCCCCTCCCATGCCAGTACATCCATTCTTAAGCAAGGAGATGAAAAATGAACACAGTAGTCCAGGTGTGGCCTCACCAGCACCTTGTACAGCTGTAACATTACCTCTCTGCTTTTAAACTCAATCCCTTTAGCAATGAAGAACAAAATTCCATTTGCCTTCCTAATTACTTGTTGTACCTACAGATCAACCTTCTATGATTCATGCACAAGGACACCCAGTTGACTCTGTATAGCAGCATGCTGCAACATTTTATCATTCAAGTAATAGTCCTTTCAAATGGCTAATTTCACATTTATCTACATTGTATTCCATCTGCCAGATCTTTGCCCACTCACTCAATGTATCTGTGCTCCTCTGCAAAGTTTCACAGTCTTCTGCACATCTTGTTCTGCCACTGATCTCAGTGTTATCTGCAAACATTAACACTCTACATGTGGTGTCCAACTCCAAATCATCTATATAAGTTGTACATAATTGCGGTCCCAACACCAATCACTGTGGCACATCGCGAGTCACTGATTGCCAGCCAGAATAGCACTCATTTATCCCCACTCTTTGCTTCCTGTTAGCCAACCAGTCCTCTATCCATGCTAATACTTTACCCCAATGACTTGCATCTTTATCTTATCCAGCAGCCTCTTGTGTGGCACTTTGTCGAGGGCCTTTTGGAAATCTAGATATACCACATCCACTTGGGTCCCCATTGTCCACCTCCCTCGTAATATCTTAATAGAATTCCAAAAGATTTGTCAAGCATGACCTACCCTTCATGAACTCATGCTGTGTCTCCCAACAGAACAATTTCTATCAAGATACCTTCCTACTTCTTCCTTGATAACTTCTGTAGTGGGAAAGATGCTTAAGCTAACTGGTCCATAATTCCCCATCTCTTGTCTTTCTCCCTTTTTAAACAGTGGCATCACATTTGCTGTTTTCCAATCTGCTGGAACAGAGACCAGCGAAGTTTGGAAAATTACCATCAGTGCACCTGCTATTTCTCCCGCCATCTCTTTTAGTACCCTGGGATGCATTCCATCAGGTTCAGGAGACTTATCAATCCTTGTCTCCATTAGCTTGTTCAACACTACCTCTTCCGTAATAATAAGTGTTTCCAGGTCCTCACCTACCTTCATCTCTTTGTCAATCACTGGCATGTTATTAGTGTCCTCTACCATGAAGACCGATACAAAATACCTGTTCAATGCCTCAGCCATTTCATCATATCCCATAATTAAATGTCCTACTAATTTCTTTTAGTTCGTCCTTCCCATTAGACCCTATGATTCCCATATTGGTGTCCTCCTTTGTGAAAACAAAGCTTAAATATGTATTTAATGGTCTGCCATCTGTTTCTGACCATATATTCATCTTGACTTTTTTTTTTGTTTTGACCTTTGAAGATTTTCCTATCACTTTGGAATCAAGAGGCCTGTTGATTGTCAGGAAACCCTCCTGACTCCTTCATGTCTTCATCTTTAGGGAAGGAAACTGCCATGCTTACCTGTTCTGGCCTTCATGTGACTGCAGCCCCATAGCAAAGTAGTTTACTTGTAACACTTTCTGGGCAGTCAGGGATAAGCAATAAACTCTGGCCTAGCTAGTGACACCCACATCCTGTGAATTAAAACCATTGTTGTTCCTGCAAGCTTACTCTTATACTTTATTTTCCCCCCGAATTAATCGTTTGGCTGAAATCTAAACTGTTCCAAATCCCAAGGTGTTATTTTAGTTTGCAAATATGTATGCTTCTTCCTTAAATACTACCCATGAATTTGCCTTATTTGTCATGGTTGACCTTATTTCCTATATTGTTTTTGTGCCTGCCTGAGATAAATAACTTTTGTAGCTTATTTCTTCATTCTTTAAATGTTTGCCTTAACCATCTCCCATTTTCCATTTAAATACTCATGCACAATTTATCACAGCTAGCTCACACTTCATACCACTGTAATTTCATTTATTTAATTTCAGGACACTACTCTCAGAAGGAATGACATCACTCTCCATTTTAATGACGAATTCTAACCTACTGTGGTCACTGTTCCCTAATGGTCAATCTGATTGTCACTTATTCCTTGCTTATTACTGTCTTTCCTATTTACTTTCTTATTAATGCTGTCACTTTAACAAGGTTATTTTGTTCTTGAGTTTTTTTAAAGAGAGGTTATAAAAGAGAGATGCCAAAGGATCTGGGAAGAGCCTGGTTTGACAATGGCAGAGGAATGGCCAGTTGTCCCAGTTCAGGCTTTTTCTAGTTGAGTTTAGCTGTGGCAGCCAGAAGATACTGGAGTCCAGGAAAGGTCCCAGGCGTCAGCAGATTATTTGTGACTGACTTTTCTCTCTGACATCTCTATGGAAGTTGTTCCCTCCTTCCTGTACGAATGTGTGTTTCAATTTACCTTTTTGCCAAGGAGTGTGTTTATTGGATGTTACTGGATTAGAACGGTTTCTTAGTTAAGTTGCTATAAATCGGTTGTTTTCCAGTAGCTAAATTATTCTAAATTCTGTTTCCTTCTGTTTGTATTTCAACTATAGGGTTTAAATAAATTCTACTTTGCTTAAAGCCGAGTGGTTTGATCAGCTGCACACACTTCGAATATCCACTTCACAACTGCCTATAAAATAAGAAAACGTTAGGGTACGGGCTACCTCCTTCAAATATTTTTGAGGAGGTCTAGCCTGATCCATAACATTACCCGATACTCAATTGCTTCTTCAAAGTATTGATCCATAAAACAATTCCATATACACTCCATGAATTCCTCCTCTGTCGTATTGCTACCGATTTGATTTGTCCAAATTATATGCAGATTAAAGTCATCCATAATAATGGCTATATCCACATTATGTGCAGCTTTAAATTTGTTCAATTGTCTCCCCAAAATTACAACTACAGCTTGTGTTTGACATACAACTCTACTGTCATTTTCTGCCCATTGGTGTTTCTCAGCTTAACCCACATGGATTCTACTTCACCACAGCCTACATCCTTGCTTACAACTACATTACTTTCCTTTCTTAATCAGCAGTTCTGACCCAGCTCTTTTTCCTATTGTCTGTATAAGCTGTCCTCCTCAAACAACCATCTGATTCCAGATGGCAATCCAGTAAACTTCTCTGAATCATCTCTAATAAATATACACACTTCCTGAACGATGATAATGAAAACTTTACACAGTATGAGAGATGTATTCTTACCAATTCCCTGCACAAATGAAGCGGGACATCCTTACATTTATGTTTAACTTCTGTCATAAAAAGATAGCAGTCCATTAGCTTTCTTCACTACTTGCTGTATTTGCATAGTAACCCTGTGACTCACGCTTTAAATCGCATGCACCTTGCAAATGTGCAGTCATTCTGCAATTAAGTATATTCTGCTCTTATTTATTCTTCCTGCCGAAGTGAATGTCTTCACATTTTCCCACATTATACTCCTTGTACAAGATAATTTGACTATTCACGAAACCTATCTATCCCTGTTTGCAATCTCATTGTGTACTCTTTATAATGGGCACAGTAGTTAGCACTGCTGCCTCACAGCACCAAAGACCCGGGTTCAATTCCCGCCTCAGGCAACTGTCTGTGTGGAGTTTGCACATTCTCCCCGTGTCTGCGTGGGTTTCCTCTGGGTGCTCCGGTTTCCTCCCACAGTCCAAAAATGTGTAGGTTAGGTGAATTGGCCATGCTAAATTGCTCGTAGTGTTAGGTGAAGGGGTAAATGTAGGGGAATGGGTCTGGGTGGGTTGCTCTTCGGAGGGCCAGTGTGGACTTGTTGGGTCGAAGGGCCTGTTTCCACACTGTAAGTAATCTAATCTAATCTAATCATGATATATTTTCCATCCATAGCTACCATTCCCCTATTTAAATGATTTATGTAAATTCTGAAAGACTGGATAGTGTATTAGATCCAACCATTTACAAGATGGGCAAGAGACATGGGGAATAAAAGCTTTTTTCCCCCCAGAATGGGTGGTATTACCCAGTTCTCTGAGTCAATGGTTGGAAACGGAGAGAATCAATGACTTCATCAGCCAAAATACTTCTTTCTGTGCCATAATGAATTGGAGACTGATTTCTGCAGCCTGTACTCTAGGAATCAGCGGGGTAAATCTATGCTCCTCCCCAGGAAGGCTGACAGTCCCTCTTTCCTCAGGTGTAGTGCCCAACCTGCACACATCCTCCAGGGCTGCTGTGCGCACAATTTTGAAACACTTGGAGGTTTTCCAGTGATACTGATCTCAGAAATCTTTTGCAATCAACAAACCTTTTCATTTATGTGGTGAATGGAGTGACTCTGTTAGGTCTTACCTGGTTAGAATTGCTGATTTGGAAATGCTAGGTGAAAGTGAGGACTGAAGATGCTGGAGATGTCGAGAGTGTGGTGCTGGAAAAGCACAGCAGGTCAGGCAGCATCCAAGGAGCAGAGAATCGACTTTTTGGGCTTTTGCCCAAAATGTCGATTTGGAAATGCTTCCCATTCAATGTGCTGTTAGAACTGTGAGCAAAAAGGCATCCTTCCCTTCCTCCAGGATAGAGTGTTACAGCTCCATAGACGCTTTGGCGCATGCTCAACGCACAGTTCCAGACCCACCTCCTCATTCACTGATTGGTTGGAGCACTAACCTAGGTATTGAACCAGGCCAGGTGTTAGATTTGGAGGTAGGTGAACACTTTGGTGATAGTTACCACAATTTGATTACGTTTACTTTAGCAATGGAAAGTGATAGGTATGTGCAACAGGGCAATAGATATAGCTGGGGGAAAGGCAATTATGATGTAATTACGCAAGATTTAAGATGCACAGGATGGGGAAGGAAACTGTAGAGGATGGGCACAATTGAAATGTGGACCTTGTTCAAGGAACAGCTACTTCATGTCTTTGAGAAGTATGTACCTGTTAGGCAGGGAGGAAGTGGTGTAATGAAGGAGTCGTGGTTCACTAACAAAGTTGAATCTCTTGTCAAGTGGAAGAAGGAGGCTTATGTAAAGATGAGATGTGAAGATTCAGTTAACTGGGAATTACAGTTTAGCCAGGAAGGACCTAAAGAGAGAGCTAAGAAGAGCCAGGAGGGGGCATGAGAAGTCTTTGGCAGGAAGGATCAAGGAAAAGCTTTCTATCAGTATGTCAGGAATTAAAGCATGACTAGAGTAAGTTTAGGGCTAGTCAAGGACAGTAATGGGAAGTGCATGGAGTCCGAAGAGACATGAGAGGCACTAAATGAATATTTTTCGTCAGTATTCACACAGGAAAAAGACAATGTTGTCGAGGAGAATACTGAGATGCAGACTATTCGTCTAGACAGGATTGAAGTTCATAAGGAGGTGCTGTTAGGGATTCCGAAAATTGTGAAAATCGATAAATCCCGTGGGCTGGATGGGATTTATCCTAGGATTCTCTGGGAAGCTCGGGAGGAGATTGCAGTGCCTTTGGCTTGGATCTTTATGAAGTCATTGTTTACAGGAATAGTGTCTGGAGGATAGCAAATATCCCTTTGTTCAAGAAGGGGAGTAAAGACAACCCTGGGAATTATTGACCAGTGAGCCTTATTTTGGTTGTGGTTGAAGTGTTGGAAAGGATAAGAGATAGGATTTATAATAATCTAGAAAGGAATAATTTGACGAGGGATAGTTAACGCAGTTTTGTGAAGGGTAGGTCATGCTCACAAACCTTACTGAGTTCTTTGAGAAGGTGACCAAACAGGTGGATGAGTGTAAAGTGGTTCATGTGGTGTATATGGATTTCATTAAAGCATTTGATAAGGTTCCCCATGGTAGGCTATTGCAGAAAATGCGGAGGCATGGGATTGAGGGTGATTTAGCTGTTTGGATCAGAAATTGGCTGCTTGTAAGAAGGTGGTGGTTGATGTTCATCCTGGAGTTCAGATGGTTAGATGGTTCAGTAAGTTAGATGGGCTTCAGATTAGTTTCACAGGTCGGTGCAACATTAAAGGCTGAAAGACCTGTACTGCGCTGTAATGTTCTATGTTCTATAACCACGCCTCTCTGAAAGCTTGGAGGTCCAGCCCGCCCCCATCCTCTCTGATTGGTTAGAGTTAATAGCAGATCTGCTTTGTGGCGACTGCTGTTTGTCATTTTTATAAATGATCTGGATGATGGCGTAGAAAAATGGGTTCATAAATTGTGGGTGACATGAAGGTTGGTGGAGTTATGGACAGCATGGAAGGATATTGCGGGTTACAGAGGGATATAGATAAGCCATATAGGGCAGCATGGTGGCTTGGTGTCTCATAGTGCCAGAGACTCGGGTTCGATTCGAGTCTTGGGCGACTGTCTGTGTGGAGTCTGCACATTCTCCCCATCTTGGCGGGCGTTTCTTCCAGGTACCCCGGTTACCTCCCACAGATGTGTACTTTAGGTGGATTGGCCATGTGAAATTGCCAATAGTGTTCAAGGATGTGTGGGTTAGGTACATTAGTCAGGGAAATGTGAAATAATAGGGAAGGTGGACAGGCCTGTGTGGGTTACTCTTCGGAGGGTTGGTGTGGACCTGTTGGGCCAAATGGCCTGTTTCCATACTGTCAGGATTCTATGAGTTGAAAAGTTCGTTTTCAGACGTTTTGTCACCATACTAAGTAAAATCATTAGTGAGCCTCCCAGTATCACTAGTACCTGTACATATAAATGAGGAAGGACACCACTTTGACTGGGACAATACTCCCATCCTAGAACATGCCAGTCAGAGACACGAGAATTTCTAGAAACATGGCATTCCAACCGGAACTCTACCAACAAACACAGCAATCTGGATCCCATCTATCACCCTCCAAGACGAACAGGAAATGGCATCACCACAGCAAATGACATCATGCTGGAAGGAAACCTAAACACATAAATAGAAAGTGAGCCATAACACCAGTGCTTCACTGGAGGTTCACAGACGATGTTATGTATTATGGTAACGAAACGTCTGAAAACAAATCTTCCAGCTCAGCAAGCAAACTTCCATCCAGCTTTACAAGGATGTTTCAGGGTTGGATGATTTGAGCTATAGGCAGAGGCTGAATAGGCTGGGTCTGTTTTCCCTGGAGCGTTGAAGTCTGAGAGGTGACTTATAGAGGTTTTTAAAATCATGAGTATGGATAGGATAAACAGATTTTTCCCTTGGGTAGGGGTGGGGAGTCCAGAACTAGAGAGCATAAGTTTAGGGTGAGAGGGGAAAGATATAAAAGGGATCTAAGGGACCTAAGATGCAGAGGATGGTGCGTGTATGGAATCAGCTGCCAGAGGAAGTGGTGGAGGCTGGTACAATTGCAGTATTTAAAAGGCATATGGACGGGTATATATGGAATAGGAAGGGTTTAGAGGGATATGGGCCAAGTGCTGGAAAATGGGACTAGATTAGGTCAGGATATCTGTTCAGCATGGATGAGTTGGACTGAAGGGTCTGTTTCCCATGGTGTACATCTGTATGATTCTATGATCTATATTGTTATGATGCGGAGGCCAAACCTCTCTATTAATTAAAACTAAACACCCAGCAAAGCTCGCCTCACCTCAAAATCTGTTATAGGTGTAAGGGAGTGAATGAGACCTCTTGACTTTCACTATTTAAAAATAACATTATTTAGGTTCCTAACAGGGAGAGCAGTGGATGTGGTGTACATGGATTTTAGCAAGGCGTTTGATAAGGTTCCCCATGGTAAGTTCATTCAGTAAATAAGGAGGTATGGATACAGGGAAACCTATCTGTCTTTATACAGAATTGGCTGGCCCATAGAAGGCAGAGAGTGGCAGTAGATGGAAAGTATTCACCCTGGAGCTCGGTGACCAGTAGTATTCCCCAGTGGTGTTCTGGGACCTCTGCTCTTTGTGATTTTTATAAATGACTTGGATGAGGAAGTGGAAGGGAGCGTTAGTAAGTTTGCAGATGACACTAGGATCAGTGGAGTTGTGGATAATGTGGAGGGCTGTTGTAGGTTGTTACATTTACAGGATGTCGAACTGATAAGTGGTAGATGGAGTTCAACCTGGAAAAGTGTGAAGACATTCACTTTGGAAGGTTGAATTTGAATGCACAGGACAGGGTTAAATGCAGGATTCTTTACGGTGTGGAGGAACAGAGTGATCTTAGGGTCCATGTCTAAAGATCTGTCAAAGTTGCTACCCAAGGTGATAGGGTTGTTAAGAAGGCGTATGGCGTGTAGGCTTTCATTAACAGGAGGATTGACCTTAAGAGCAGCAAGATTATGCTGCAGTTCTCTAGAATTCTGGTTAGACCATACTTGGAATATTGTGATCAGTTCTGATCGTCTCATTCTAGGAAAGGTGTGGAAGCTTTAGAGAGGAGGCAGAGGAGACTTACCAAGATGCTGCCTGAGCTGGAGGGCATGTCTTATGAAGAAAGGTTGCGAGAGCTAGGGCTCTTCTCATTGGAATGAAGAAGAATGAGAGGTGACTTGTTAGAGGTGTATAAGATGTTGAGAGGCATAGATAGAGTGGACAGCCTGAAACTTTTCCCCATGGCAGATATGTCTCTCAGGAGGGGTATAATTTTAAGGTAATTGGAAGAAGGTTGAGGGAAGGTGTCAGAGGTAGATTCTTTGCTCAGAGAGTAGTGGGTGAGTGGAATGCACTGTCAGCAGTGGTAGTAGAGTTAGATTTATTAGGGCTATTTAAATGACTCTTGGGTAGGCACGTGGAAGTTAGTACAATGGAAGGTATGTGGGTTAGTCTGATCTTAGAGTAGGATAAAAGGCTGACGCAACACTGAGCGCTGAGGGGACTGGACTGTGCTGTACTGTTCTATGTTCATGTTCTATGTTCTTAACAGAACACTAAACAAAAATTATTAACAAATCCTAGTCCCCTTTTGCTTAACTAATTACGATCTGACCTCAACCCTATAAAAATGCTGCTCCATGAACACAATTATTAAACATTACATTAATTTAGTCTCAAACCCACACAGTCCCTGTCTTCACTGTTGTCTTCAATCTTCCATCTGCTGATCTCCCTTGGCCTTATTCTTTCCTTTTACTGCTTTTACAGGAAATGATACCTTTTGATAGAGAGTGCTTTCTTATTTCTTGGAGAGCAAGATGTTAGATGGGCAATTAGCTCTCCTGCTCCACAGCAGTTGCTGTGCTGTTTGGTGGCAATTGTGATGATGCTGTTCCTTTCATAAGGTAATATGGTTGCTTTTTCAGTAAGTTGTAAAAGTACAGGTTCTGAAAAGTCTGGGGTTGAAGGGTTTTAGGGCCAACTTAATTACAGCTAACAGATACTGCCTCAGGCAAGAAGCTTTTAAGTTAAAAAAAACACTTGTACAATGAAAGGAGTGTGGACTGTTCTCCCAGCTCAGCTTTTCCTCTGGTTTGGTCTGGCTGTTCACTGAATGCAGTCAGGCAATTGTAAAAGCTGCTGGACCTAAAGAAGCAGATCCAAACAGATCCTCCTCTCTCTCTGACATGTCTCCTGTAAGACCCTGTGTTTGATTTCACCTTTTGTGCCAAGGGGTGTTTCTTGGAATTGTCGCAAGTATTTGGAACAGCATCATTAAATTTGGATACTCTTTTGAATCTTCAGATAGGGTAGCTTATTTGGTATTCTGTTCTCTTTTGTTTGTCTTTCCTTTGGTGATCTTGTAAATATATTCTGTTTTTAAAACTAAGTGGTTTGGCCAACTGCATCATTCCTGGAATATCTGTATTACACCTATTTAAAACAGCGAGCAAAGTTAGAGACTGGATTACTTTCTTGAAATGTTTTGAGGGTGTCTGGCCTTGTCCATAACAGATTGAGGGCTGTTTGCGGGGTGTGTTCTATAGTTCCAAATTGGGATTTGGATTGTTAGACACAAAGGCAGCAAGTGGTTTAAACATTGCTTGGAATAGCAATGGCTCTTTCAGTCACCAAGAGTTTTTTGGGGTGGAAGAAGTGACTTTGGGGGGTTTTGCAAAAGTGAGTAAGGCCAAGCTGCTGGAATTAGCAGTTAAACTTGGGTTGGAGCTGCCTCCTTCCACTTGGAAAGTAAAGGTAATTAGAGCAGTAGCTCAGTATTTAAATTCACTGGAAATGCCATCAAAATCTTTACAGATGGCTAAAATTCAACAGAAAATGAAGCAGCTTGAGTTAGAGGCAAAAGACATGGAAAGGGCAACAGAAATTAATCAGTTCAAATTACGATTAAAAGCAGAGGAAAGAGAAAAAGAATGAATCACTTTAGCAGAAATCGAGATATAAGGAGAGAGGAAAGGAAGAAAGAGAGGCAGTTTGAATTTCAGAAATTGGCACATTAGATTGGAAAGTTAAAGTAAAAGGATGGATATGAAAACTGAAGGTAAGCTTAGTGAGGAAGAGACTGAGTATGAAGAAACCATGGTAGTCAAAGGCTGAAATATGATGAGAAGAATGTGGAAGCCTTTTTCCTCTCAGTTGAGAAGGTGGCTGAACAAATGCAGTGACCAGAGACCATGTGGGTTTTGTTGATCTGAATAAAACTTGTAGGTAGAGCCAATGAGGTATTTGCATCAGTATCAGACAAGGTATCTGGTACATGTGAGGACGTGAAGAAAACCATCTTAAATGCATATAAGCTTGTATCAGAAGCCTACAGAAATGTTTCAGGAATCTAAGCAGGGACGCTGGTCAAACCTACTTTGAAAGGCTCAAGCAAAGTAGTTTTGATAGGTGGATAAAGACATTAAAAATAAAGCAAAACTAGGATATTCTAAGAGAGACGATTATTTTGGAGGAGTGCAAGCATTCGCTTCCTGAAATAGTGAGAACTCGTGGAAGAGCAGAGAATTAAAATGGCAAGATTAGCAACTAAAATTACTGTTGATTATGAGTTGGTCTATAAATCATGTGTGGCTTCTGAAATCAATTTCAATCCATGAGGGGGAGAAACTGGGGAAAAGAGAAATCCTCACATGAAAAGAGAAAGGGAGATCTCAATGACGATTATTAGAACTAGGAAACCCTGACGGGGAAAGTCAAGTTAAAAAGCTCCATAGTTTTCACTGCAATAAAGTAGGCCATATGAAGTTATGATGAGCACCATCACACACACACACACACACACACCGGGCTGTGACCATCACACACACACAGGATATGGAGTCTACCAATTAGGATTGAGATGAGGGGAAATTTCTTCACCTAGAGAATGCTAAGCCTGTTCTGGATAAGCCAGTGAATTTTGTTGGAGTGGTTATGGAAAGCACAGTGGAGGCTAGAAAGTTGCACCAGCATATACAACCTGGTTGGAGGTTGGTTAAGGATCACCTTCACCTGTGAAGGTAATGTTGACTCTCATAGGTCGGGAGCAACAGAGGTTATAATATTAAGAGATACAGGATCCTCTCAATTTGTGATGTTGAAAGATGAGGAGATGTGTACCTCTGAAAGACTATTGCGAGAAAAGGTGCTACTAACAGGACAAGAAGTGCTCAATTATGTAGAATGAGGTTAGAGTGTCCAATGAAGAGTGGAGAAGTTGTGGTCAGAGTATTGGACAAACCTTCAGCTCCAGGAATATAATTTATCCTTGCTAATGATATCACTGGTTCACAGGTAGGAGTGTTGCGTACTGTGCCAGTGGCAACTCAACTATTACAGGACACGTATACTGGTATTTTTCCTGATTGTGTGGTAACAAGCTCACAAAGTCACCAGTTGAAACAGGAGGGACTAAAGAGTATAGATAAGGTTGAAGTGGAATCAGTGGAGATCTTATTTGATCCGATGTTGGAGCAGATAGATGACAAAACAGATATCTTTAGCTCAGGTAAATTAACTGAGTTATAGCAGAAAGCTGGAAATTTAAAGCAATTATATCAAAAAGCATGCACAGATAAAGAATTTGAATGTATCCCTGAATGTTGTTATCTTAAAAATAATGTCTTAATGAAGAAATGAACACCCTCACATATTCAAGCAGGTGAGAAATGGGCAGAAGTTCATCAAGTCGTGTTGCTAGTGGGTTATAGAAAAGTGTTGCCTCGCTAAAATACAAAAACGTTTTTATTGGCCTGGATTGCACAAGGATGTTGTTGAATTTATCCAGACAAGCCACATGTTAGGTATTTGGAAAACCACAGGCAGTAATAAAACCCACACCTTTAATACCTATTCCTGCATTTGAGGAACCCTTTACAAGAGTCTTAATTGATTGCGTAGGACCCCTACCTAAAACAAAACGTGAGAATCAGTATTTGTTAACAATAATGGATACGTTCACTAGACTTCCATAGGCCATTCTATTGCACAATACCATAGCTAAAAGGATCATAGAGGAGTTACTCAAAATTTTCACATTGAAATTATTCAAGGAAGTTATGGACAACTGAGGAATAAAACAATTGAAATCTACTACATGCAATTCAGAGTTGCAGGCAGTGTTGGAAAGGTAGCATCAGACTTTAAAAACCATGTTGGGGGCCTATAGTCAAGATTATGAAGATGATTGGGATAATGGAATTCTGTTTGTACTTCTTGCCATCAGAGATGCACTGAATGAATCAACCGAATTCAGTCCATTTGAATCAGTTTTTGGGCATGAAGTGAGAGGACCGCTAAAATAGGTTAAGGAGCAGTTGGTAAGTTAGAATTCAGAAACCACATGCCACATGTTTGGATTATGTGTCAAGTTTTTGGGAATGAGTAAATAGAACAGGGGAGTTGGCTAGATAACATTTAAAAGTATCACAGCATACAGTGAAACAAGAAGCAGACAAGAAATCAGAAACTCACAATTTTGCTATTGGAGATAAAGTGTTTGTGTTACTAAGGGTTTAGGGTGTAGGTTTGCTCGTTGAGCTGTAGGTTTGATATCCAGACGTTTCATTACCTGGCTAGATAACATCATTAGTGGCGACCTCCAAGTGAAGCGAAGCTGTTGTCTCCGGCTTTCTATTTATATGTTTGTCCTGGATGGGGTTCTTGGGGTTTGTATGATGTAATTTCCTGTTCGTTTTCCGAGGGGTTGATAGATGGTATCTGGATCTATGTGTTTGTTTATAGCGTTGTGGTTGGAGTGCCAGGCCTCTGAGAATTCTCTGGCATGTCTTTGCTTAGCCTGTCCCAGGATAGATGTGTTGTCCCAGTCGAAATGGTGTTCTTTTTCATCCGTGTGTAGGGCTACGAGGGAGAGAGAGTTTGTGTTATTTCCAGTGATAGGTGAACCTTTAAAAGCAAGGTTTTGAGGACCTTATCAAGTTGTAAGGAAATTATGTTTGTGAACTGTTTGATAAGGACTGCAGACAGAAACAAATCTTACAGAATGTATCATGTAAATATGGTCAAAGGTATTTTGACAAGGAAGAAAAATCAACGGAGACTGTGTTATTGTTTACAACACAGAGTGAAGAACCAAGTTTGGAGGATTCTGCATTTGATATTCCTCAAATTAAATTGGACAATGGGAAAGTTATCAAAAATTGGGGTACATTACTGAGTTACCTTTCAGAGGAAAATTGAAATGACCTGAAAAAGTTATTACTATCACATAGGGAGATACATGGAAATAAGCTGGGAAGTACTATCCTAGTTAAGATTAGATTCCCTACAGTATGGAAATAGGCCGTTCAGCCCAACAAGTCCACACCAACCCTCCGAAGAGTAACCTACACCCATTTTCCCTCTGACTAATGCGCCTAACACTATGGGCAATTTAGCACGGCCAATTCACCTGACCCACACATCTTTGGACTGTGGGAGGAAACCGGAGCACCCGGAGGAAATCCATGCAGACACGGGGAGAATGTGCAAACTCCACACAGCCAGTCACCCGAGGGTGGAATTGAACCCAGGTCCCTGGCGCTGTGAGGTAACAGTGCTAATCACTGAGGTACCGTGCCGTCCCAAGCATCATGTAAATATAGGAGATGCTGTTCTGATTAAGCAACATCCTTTTAGGTATAATCTTCTAAAGTTGGCACAGATTCAAAAGGAGATTGAATGCAAACACCTAGACGACATAATCAAAGTGAGTTACAGGTGGCTGGAGCTCACCCATAGTAGTGGTTCCAAAACCAGATGGTACTCAATGGTTATGTGTGGACTAACGCAAAGTCAATGCAGTTACAAAAACTGATGCATATCCGATTCCATATTTGGAAGACTGTGTTGAGAAGTTGGGACCAGCAACTTCTATTTCTAAATTGGACTTGCTCAGTGGATACTAGCAGGTGCCTTTGTCAGAAAGAATGAAGGCAGTTTTGGCTTGCGTAATGACAAATGGACTATATCAGTTTAAAGGCATGCCATTTGGCATGAAAAATGTGCCAGCCACATTTCAGAGACTAACCAATAAGGTCATTGCTGGATTACCAATTGTGTCGTATGTATCGATGACCTGGTGATTTTTAGTCACGCATGGAAGGGACATTTGCACCATTTATCAGATTTGTTCAAGTGACTTTGAAAGGCAAGCTTGGTGATAAACCTAGCTAAAAGTGAATTTGCCAAAGCCCAAGTCACTTTCCTGGGCCATGTTATTGGAAATGGAGAAATGGCTTCACAGAATACAAAAAACAAAGGTAATTGGGGAGTTTCCCATATCATTGACCAAAAGAGCAGTACTATGGTTCCTGGGATTGAGAGGATTTTATCAAAACTCCATACCAAACTTTAGCAGTGTGGCTGCCCTACTCACTGAATTGCTAAAGAAAGGCAAGACGTCTCAGTGGATAGTGGAATGTCAGAAGGCATTTGACAGCCTGAAAACTGTGTTAACCACTGCTTTGATTCTGGCAACACCTAATTATGCAAAGCCATTGAAGGTGGCTATCGATGCGAGTGTTGTGGTGCCATGCTCTTACAAGAAGACAACGAGATGATAGAAAGACCTATTGGGTATTTCTCCAGGAAATTGAACATATCATCAGCAGAAATATTTAGCAGTTGAGAAGGAGACTTTGAGCTTGGTGTTGGCATAACAACATTTTAATATTTATGTTATCAGTAATGTATCTGAGACAATCTTGTACATTGATCATAACCCATTGAAGTCTGTGGAGAAATTTAAGGACAAAAATGCCAGACTCTTCAGATGGAGCTTGTTGTTACAGCCATTCAATTTGAAAATTGTCCATATGGCAGGACGAGAAAACGTGATTGCCGATGCATTGTCGAGATTTGATGAGAAATGGAGGTGTTCGATGATGGGAGTAAAACAGACTGAAACAAAATGTAGAAGTGCATGTTTGCGTGGTTATTGTCAATGTAATGCGTATGTGTTGTAGAGTACTAACAATTTAAGTTTAAGGGGTTTTAAAATGAAGCCATCTTTGGATATTGATGGTTCATTTTTTTAAGAGGGGAGGTGTGATGATACTGCTCCTTTAACAAGGTTATGTTGATCTTGGTTTCTTTTTCAGGAGGTCATAAAAACACAGGTTCTGAAAAGTCTGGGGTTGCAGGGTCTTATGGCAAATTTGATTATGGTTAACAGATACTGTCTCATAGAAAAGGCTTTTAAGTTTTTAAATAAACACTTGTGCAATAAAAGGGGAGCGGCCAGTTCCTCCAATTCAGCTTTTCTCTGGTTTGGTCTGACTATTCACTGAAAGCAACCAGGCAGTTGCAAAAGCTGCTGGACCCAAAGAAACAGGTCCATACTGATCTTCCTCTCTCTCTCTGACATGTCTCCTGTAAGACCCTACGTTTGATTTTACCTTTTGTGCCAAGGGGTATTTATGGGGACTGTTGCAAGTATTTCAAATAGCACCGTTAAGTTGGGATAATCTTTTGGGTCTTCAGGTAGGTTAAGTTACTCGGTATTCTGTTCTCTTTTGTTTGTGTTTCATTCAGTAATCTTGTAAATAAATTTTGTTTTGTTTAAAACTAAGTGGTTTGACCAGCTGCATCCCTCCTGGAATATCAGCATTACACCTGCTGAAAACAACTTGCAAAGTGTCTGGGCTACTTTCTTGAAATGTTTTGAGGGGTCTGGCCTGGTCCATAACAAATTCAGGGTTCTGATGAACTTTCAAAATATCCTGATTTTACATGCCCCAACATCATACCCTGCCATTGGTCCGATGTTGTCAATACAATAAATTGAAGCTTATTTGGATTTTAGTACCCTGGGCATAATTTAAATTAAAATTGGTTAAATTTTAATTGTTGTCATAACAGAAACCAAAACTCGGGTATCCATTTAACAGCCATTTGCTATATGTATCTAATTTGGAACAGCCTATTTCTTAGCTGTTCTGTTCTGCAGCTGAGGCTGAACTTTAAATGTACTTTTAACGTTCAGAAAACACGTTTTATCTTAAAGTGAACACACACTCTCTTTTGACTTCATAACATCCAACCTCTGTATCATTAGCGTTGATTACAACTTTGAAGGGTTTCAGAACGTTTGGCATTGCCAAAACTGGTGTGGTGGTCAATACGACTTTTAAGTTCTCAAATGCCTCCTGGCATTCTTCTATCCACGGAAAGTTTGTGTTCTTCTTTAGTAAATCCGTCAGCAATGCTGAAGTTTGGAACAAACTTTCAGTATAATCTAGTCAGTCCCAAAAATTGAAGCACTTCTTTCTTCGAGAATGGTCATGAAAATTCCTTGATGGCCTTTGTATTCATGTTCCTGGAGGTCGTCCTTCCATGTCCCGAGAACATCACCTCTGCCTCTGCAAATTCTATTTTCTTTAAGTTGATTACCAGGTTTGCTTTTTGTAATTGTCCAAAGAGCTCTGTCAAATGTACCATATGATGTTTCCATGAATGGCTTAAGATCACTACATCATCCAGGTATACTCCAGAATTTGTTAATCCGGCCACAACTCTGTTTGTGAGTCATTGGAATGTGGCTGGCGCGTTCTTCATTCCAAAATGCATCACTTCGAATTGATATAGCCCATTGGGGTAACAATCACAGAAACTTCTTTTGCTTTCACTGATAAATGTAGCTGCCAATAACCATGCAGTAAATCCAATTTGGTGATCTAATTGGCTTGTCCAACTTTCTCTGCACAGTCCTCCAAACTTAATACTGCAGAGGAGTCTGATTTATAGGGGTCTGACCTTCTGATAGTCTGCACAAAATTATGGAGTCCTATCAGGTTTTGGAACTAATCGGTGAACTCCACTTATTCTGACTCGGCTCAACGATGACTTAGTTGAGCATCACATCCACTTCTTTCTGGACCTGTGTGGCTTTGAGAGGATTAAGCCTGTAGGGGTGTTGTTCTATCAGAACAGTATTCCCTACTTCCACATTATGCACAATAGTATTAGTCCTCCCCATTCTATTCCTGCAGATTTTCTACTTCGTACTGCAACAAACTTTTCAGCTCTGTTCTTTGCTCCTGAGACATACAGCTCACTATCCTATCCATTCTTCAGGGCTTCCTCGTTATTTAAAGTATTTTGAGGTACATCAAAATCCCCGCCATCTGGATTTGATTCCTCACAGTGCGGGGCAGTAACTAACACCTGTTTTTCCAGTTCCCTGTCTCTGTTATAGTAAGAACATATTCGCATGACATTCCTTTTTTAGTTTTTTTCTATCCAGCATCTTTACCAGATAGTTTATCTGACTCAACTTTTTCTCAGTTTGATAGGAACTACTATATTTGGATTTGAAGGGATCGCCTACCATTGGTAACAATACATATATGCCACTTCATGAGAAAATGCCTGAATTTTATTTTTTTTATCTGCTTCCTGCTTCATTCTATGCTCTGCCCTCTTCAGGTGTTGTTTAGCTAATTCACTTATCTGGTTTAATCTCTCCCTCACCTCCAATACATAAAGGTTGAGATCTCTGACTTTGGTCCTATCAATCTTTCCTTAATTAATTTCAACGGCCCTTTCACTTCATGTCCGAATATTAACTGAAAATGAGTGAATTGAGTAGATTTGTTTGGGGCATGGTAAACAATATGAGTGCAATGCCTTTATCTCAATCATTTGGGTAACCCTGATGGTATATGTTTAACATGGTCTTCATGATCTGATGCCACCTTTCCAAGGCTTCCTGCGATTCAGGATGGCACACAATGTTATATTTCGAAACTATCAATGACTTCCTTAAAGAGCCATGATGTGGTGGTGCTGTTGTTGGACTGGGGTGGGCAAAATTAAAAATCACACAGCACCAGGCTATAGTCCAACAGGTTTATTTGGAAGTACAAGCTTTTGGAGTGTGGCTCCTTCATCATGTAGCGGGGCAAGAACATAGGAGACAGAATTTATCAGCCTTTCCACTCCTTTTCACCTCTTTGGGCTTCTTTTTTTCACCTGTGGTAAACTATTTCCAGGGTGATCTACTCTTTATTTTGTAGTTAAAGATCTCTTCTTTTCCCAGTTTCTATCCATCACGGGATGGAGGTAAAATTTCAGCTTGAGCACCAATGCATCTTCATCTGCCATCTCTGTGGCTTTTCTACCTTCTTGAACTTTCTATTCATCCACATAAATTCTTAATATCTCTGGAATTCATTTTTAAACTACTCCAGCAGAATAATCTCGCTTCAAGCCTCATAGGTCTTATCTATTTTTCAGTCCTACACCCATCTATCAAAATTACTATGTTTCATTCCTTCGAACTCAACATAAGTCTGACCCTGTTCCTTCTTTATGTTTCTGAACTGCTGTCTGTGCTTCTGGTACAAATTCATAAGCACTCAAAATAGCCTGTTTGACATTTGCATAATCTCTGGATCCCTCCTGTGACAGTGCCGTATATACCTCACCAGCTCTGCCTACCAGCTTGGTCTGAACTAGCATAATCCACAGTTATCTAGCCAATTATTCATATGAAATAAAGTTTCAACATCTTTCTCATCTAAATGTGGCAATGTTTTAACATATTTGGACACATTCCTACTTTCTCCCTTCATCTCCATCCTGTTAAATTGACTTTCCTGACTAATTCACAAATTCTCTCTCCCTTTCTCTTTCTTCTCTCTCTCTTTCTCTCCTTGTACTTTTTGTTCAGCTAAGAACCTTCTCTCCCTGTCTTTATCTTCTAACATGGCTGTTCTTTCCCTTTCTTTATCTTCTAACTCCAGTTGCCTCATTTGCAATTGAATTTTAGCAATTTCCAAAGATTCTAATGGCTTTTCCCGCACACTTAAATGTTGCACTATTTCAGTAATAATTTCATCTTTTTCTCAGAGTCACATGCAATTTTATAACAATATCCTGCTGTATCTCTGATAGTCCTCCTCACTATCTTCAACTCCATTTATCTTGCTAATCAGACCAGTTACATTTTCCTGCAAATCACTTATGTAGATCACAAACAGCAGAGGTCTCAGCATTGATACCTGTTGGACTCCACTGGTCACAACCTCCTACCGCTACTCTCTGTTTCCGAAACTAAGCCAGTTATGTATCCATAAGAACATAAGACATAGGAGTAGAAGTGAGGCCATTCAGCCCATCAAGTCTATTCTCCTATAAGTCTTGGCTGATAAGTTTCTCAACCTATTCTCCTGTTTTTTCCCCAAAACCCTTGATCCTCTTGATACTCAGGAACCTATCTATCTCAGTCCTAAATATACTCAATGATCTTGCCTTCACAGCCTGCTGTGGCAATGAATTTCATAGATTCACACTCTCTGGCTGAAGAAGTTTCTCCTTATCTCTCTTTGAAAAGTTTTTCCCTTTACTCTAAGGCTATGCCTTGGGGTTCCAGTCTATCCTAACAATGGATAGATCTGCTCTGTCCAGGCCATTCAGTATTCTGTATGTTTCAGTTAGATCCTCTCTTATCCTTCCAGACTCCATTGAGTATAGCCCCAGTGTCCTCAAACCTTCCTCATATTGCTAAGCTTTTCATTCCTGGGACCATTGTCTGAACACACTCCAGGGCCACAACATCATTACTGATGTATAGGGTCCAAAGCTGTGCACAGTGCTCCAAATGTGGTCTGAGCAGAGCTTTATAGAGCCTCAGAGGTACATAGAATCATAAAGTCATCAAGATGTGCAGCATGGAAACAGACCGATCTGTCCAACTCATCCATGCCGACCAGATATCCCAACCCAATCTCGTGCCACCTGCCAGCACCCGGCCCATATCCCTCCAAACCCTTGCTATTCATCTACCCATCCAGGTGCCTTTTAAATGTTGCAATCGTATTAGCCTCCACCACTTCCTCTGGCAGCCCATTCCACACGTGCACCACCCGCTGCGTGAAAATATTGCCCTTCGGTCCCTTTTATATCTTTCTCTTCTCATCTTAAACCTATGCCCTATAGTTCTGGACTCGCCCATCCCAGGGAAAAGACCTTGTCTATTTACCCTATCCATGCCCCTCATGATTTTATAAACCTCTGTAAGTTCACTCCTCAGCTTCCGACGCTCCATGGAAAACAGCCCTAGCCTATTAAACCTCTCCCTACAGCTCAAATCCTCCAACCCTGGCAACATCCTTATATTTCCTTTCTGAACCCTTTCAAGTTTCACAACATCCTTCCGATAGGAAGGAGACCAGAATTGTATGCAATATTCCAAAGTGGCCCAACCAATGTCCTGTACAGCTGCAACATGATCTCCCAATTCCTTGTACTCAATACACTGACGAATAAAGGAAAGCATACCAAACACCTTCTTCACTACCCTATCTACCCACGATTCTACTTTCAAGAAGCTATGAACCTGCACTCTAACGTCTCTTTGTTCAGCAACACTCCCTAGGACCTTACCATTAAGTGTATAAGTCCTGCTTTCCCAAAATGCAGCACCTCACATTTATCTGAATAAATTCCATCTGCCCATTGCCTCATCTGATCAAGATCCTGTTGTAATCTGAGGTAACCTTCTTCGCTGTCCACTACACCTCCAATTTTGGTGTCATCTGCAAACTTACTAAGTATACCTCTTAAGCTCACATCAAAATTATTTATAGAAATGATGAAAAATAGTGGACTCAGCACCGATTCTTGTGGCACTCTCCTGGTCACAGGCCTCCAATCTGAAAAACAACCCTCCACCATCACCCTCTGTCTCCTACCTTTGAGCCAGTTCTGTATCCAAATGGCTAGTTATCCCTGTATTCCATGAGACCTAACCTTGCTAGCCAGTCTCCCGTGAGGTACCTTGTCTAACTGAAGGCCATATAGAACACATCTTCAAAGATTGTGAGAAGATTTGTAGCTCGGGTGCTCGTTGTTGTGGTTCTGTTCGCCGAGCTGGGAATTTGTGTTGCAGACGTTTCGTCCCCTGTCTAGGTGACATCCTTAGTGCTTGGGAAGCGGCAGATTCAAACCACTACAAATGCCGGAGGAAAGATCACAGAAGCGCTTCACAGGAGGCTCCCAAGCACTGAGGATGTCACCTAGACAGGGGATGAAACGTCTGCAACACAAATTCCCAGCTCGGCAAACAGAACCACAACATAGAACACATCTACCGACCTCCAGTCTTCCGGCACCTCACCTGTGACTATCAATGATACAAAGCGGCCCAGCACTCACTCCGCTAGCTTTGCACAGAGTTCTAGAGTACACCTGATCAGGTCCTGGGGATTTATCCACTTTTATATGTTTCAAGACATCCAGCTCTTCCTCCTTTGTAATATGGACACTTTTCAAGATGTCACCATCTATTTCCCTACATTGTATATCTTCTATGTCCTTCTCCACAGTAAACACTGACGCAAAATACTGGTTTAGTATCTCCCCCATCTCCTGAGGCTCTACACAAAGGCCGCCTTGCTGATCTTTACCTATTCTATCCCTAGTTACCCTTTTGTCCCTAATGTATTTGTAAAAACCCTTTGGATTCTCCTTAACTCTATTTGCCAAAGCTATCTCATGTCCCCTTTCTGCCCTCCTGATTTCCCTCTGAAGTATACTTCTGCGGCCTTTTCACTCTTCTAAGGATTCACTTCTAAGTATATGTCTATACTTAACATATGTTTCCATGTTTTTCTTAACCAAATCCTCAATTTTTCGTCATCTAGCATTCTCTGTACCTACCAGTTTTTCCTTTCACCCTAACAGGAATATACGGTCTCTGCACTCTCGTTATCTCATTTCTGAAGGCTTCCCATTTTCCAGCCATCACTTTACCCGTGAATATCTGCCCCCAATCAGCTTTTGAAAGTTCTTGCCTAATACCGTCAAAATTGGCCTTTCTCCAATTTAGAACTTCAACTTCTATCCTTTTCCATCACTATTTTACAATTAGTAGAAATATGGTTGCTGGCCCAAAAGTGCTCCCTCACTGACACCTCAGTCACCTGCCCTGCATTATTTCCTAAGAGTAGGTCAAGTTTTGCACCTTCTCTGATAGGTACATCCACATACTGAATCAGAAAACTTTCTTGTACATGCTTAACAAACTCCTCACCGTCTAAACTCTGAACACTATGACAGTCCCAGAGTATGTTTGGAAAGTGAAAATCACCAACATAACTACCGTATTATTCTTACAGATAACTGAGATCTACTTACAAATTTGTTTCTGAATTTCCCTCTGACTATTAGGGGGTCTATAATACAATCCCAATAAGCCCGGGTCTCTGGCGCTGTGAGGCAGCAGTGCTAACCACTGTGCCACCGTGCCACCCACAATAAGGTGATCATCCCTTTTTTATTTCTCAGTTCCACCCAAATAATCTCCCTAGATGTATTTCCAGGAATATCCTCCCTCAGTACAGCAGTAATGCTATCCCTTATCAAAAACCCCACTCCCCCTCCTGTCTCCTGATGAAGGGCTTTTGCCCGGAACATCGATTTTCCTGCTCCTCGAATGCTGCTTGACCTGCTGTGCTTTTCTAGCACAGCTCTAATCTAAACCCCAGTTTAATTTATCAGTCCTACCTTACTCTCTGCTTTGTCCCTGCCTACCCTGACTGTTTGGCTCACTTCTTTTCTCAACTGTACCAGTCTCAGATTGATCTCTTTCCTCACTACTTCCCTGGGTCCCACCATTCCTCCCCCCCCACCCCACCCCACCTTAATACTTTAAATCCCCCTGAGTAGCTTGAGCAAATTTCTCTGCCCTTAGTATTTCTATTAATCCCCTTCCAATGTAGGTGCAATCCGTCCTTCTTGTACAGGTCACATCTACCCCAGAAGAGATTCCAATGATCCAAAAATGTGAACCCTTCTGTATACCAGCTTCTCAGACATGCATTCATCTGTTCTATCCTCCTATTCCTACCCTCACTAGCTCATAGCACTGGGAATAATCCAGATATCATTATACTTGAGGACCTCCTTTTTAAATTCCTGCCTAACTCTGTATTCACCCTTCAGAATCTTTACCTTTTCATTTCCTATGTCATTGGTTCCAATGTGTGCAATGACCGCCTGCTGGGCCCTCTCCCCCTTGAGAGCATTCTGCACCCTCTCTGAGACATCCTTGATCCTGGCACCAGCGAAGCAACACGCTATTCTGATTTTTCACTGCTGGCCACAGAAACATCTGTCTGTGCCTCGGATTAGAGTCCCTTAACACAATCGATCTCTTGGAACTCAGTGTATCCGTCATTGCATTCAAGCCAGTCTTAATACCAGAAACTTGGCTGTTCATACGACATTCCCCTGAGAGTCCATCACCCCCTACATATTCCAAAACAGCACAGTTGTTTGAAATAGGGATAACCACAGAAGACTCCTGCACTACCTGCCTACCTCTCTTAACTTTCCTGGAGTTAAACCATCGATGTGACTGTATCTGCGACTTTTCGCCCTTCCTGTAACTGCCATCCATCACAACCCCTTGCTCTTGTAAATGCCTCATTACCTCTAACTGTCCCTCCAGCTGATCCATTCGATATGGTAGGATTTGCATCCAATGACATTTATTTCAGATGTAATCCTCAGTAACTCACAAACTCTCAATTCCCACAAGAAGAGGGCAGCACGTTGGCTCAGTCATTAGCACTGCTGCCTCTCAGTGCCAGAGACCCACGTTCGATTCCTGCCTCGGGCGATTGTGTAGAGTTTGCACATTCTCCCCGTGTCTGTGTGTGTTTCCTCTGGGTGCTCCGGTTTCCTCCTCCAATCCAAAGATGTGCAAGTCAGGTGAATTGCCCATAGTATTAGATGCATTAGTCAGGGGTAAATGTAGGGTAGGGAAATGGGTCTGGGTGTGTTACTCTTTGGAGGGTCACTTGTTGGGCTGAACGGCCTGTTTCCACACTGTAGGGAATCCAATCTAAAAAGAGCATATCACTCTACTAAGGGTCATTTCTGCTTCTCCAAATGTGCAGATGCAGAAAATAGCCCCGTCTTATTCCTCTACAAAACACTGCTCCAGGCTAACTCAATACTTATGGCTTATATTTTTAAATTTAATCAAGAGACATATCTCCATAAAACATATAATTCTGATAATACCCACTCTGTTCACTATTATAGACTTACAGCAAGGCCCCAAGACCACACTTAAAACTATTTACTTATCTGTCTCTATGTTGTGACCTCTCCCATACAGGTTCTTCCAAGATTAGTTGTGAATTTCACTGTTTGTTAATTTTCCAAATGCACTCCAATATCCAGCGATACATAAATTCAACAGCAAAGGCAGTAACTGCGCAGGTTCACTGCTGTGACCGTTAACAGTTTGGATTTTTTTTTTCTCTCTCTTTCTCTCTCTCTCTCTCTCTCTCTCTCTCCTGCACTGACCTCACCATGTGCTGCCATTGTCTGTTTGTCTCCCTTTTAAAAATGCCGTTGTTTTGACATTTTTTCTCCAAAGTTCCAAAACAATATAAAGTAGTAATTGCTGCTCCTGGAATTCAAGGAAATCACCTCCAACATCTAAAATAACTCAAAAAAAGGAACAGCCTGTTACAGCCAGAATATTTCTTGTTCACCATCTTGGACTACCCAGAATCACATCCCTGCTTTTATATTCAGGTCCTCTAAAAATAAATGCCATCATTGTATTTGCCTTCCTAACTATGGACTTAGCCTGCAAGTTTACCTTGGGAGAACCCTGGACGAGAACTGGCAAGTCTCTTTTCACTTCAGACTTCTGAATTTTCTTCCCATGTAGAAAATGGGGTCCATACCTCTATTCTTCCTACTAAAGTGCATGGCTGCCCACGTTCCCACATTGCACTCCATCTACCACTTCTTTGCCCATTCTCCTAACCTGTCCAAACCCTTCTGCAGTTTCCCCACTTCCTCAATGCTACCTCTCCCTCTAACTATTTTTTGTATCATCTGCAAACTTAGCCAGAATACCCTCAGCTCCTTCATCTTGAGCATTCATGTATAAAGTGAAAAGTTGTGGTCCCAATACTGAGCCATGTGGAACTCCACTTATCACCAGCTGCCATCCGGTTGATGACGCTTTTATAGCAACTCTCTTATTTCTGCCAGACAGCCAAGCTTCTATCCGTGCTAGCACCATACTTATGACACCCATAGGCCCTTATCATTTACTCAATAGCTTCCTGTGCGACCACCTTGTTGAAGGCCTTCTTGAAGCCCAGGTAGGTAACTTCCATTGGGTCTTCTTGGTCTAACCTGCTCATTACTGCCCAAAACATTCCATCAGATTTGTAAGGCCTAACCTCCCCTTGATGAAATCGTGCAGAACCTTTCACAATGGATTCCAGGATCATATCCACGACTGACATTAGGCTAATCATTCTGTAATCCATCTGGTCCAGGTGATTTATCTACCTTCAGGCCATTCAGTCTTTCTGGCACCTTTTCCTTGGTGATAGCCACCATACTCAACTCTGCACCCTCACTCTTTTGAGGCTGTTGCCAGCTCACCCCTGGTACCATGTGACTTCATCTTTTGTACTAGTTTGCCATGAGGGACCTTGTCAAAGGCTTTACTGAAGTCCATGTAGATAATATCAATCATCTTCATTACCTTCTCAAAAAATTCCAAAACGTTAGTGTGGCATGACCTCCCTTGCACAAAACTATGCTGTCTATTGCCAATAAGTCAATTTGCTTCTAAATGTGTACAGATCTTGCCCCTGAGAATCTTTTCCAATAATTTCCCGACCACCAATGTGAGGCCCACAGGCCTGTAATTTCCAGGGTTGTGCCTGCTTCTCAAACAGTGGTACAACCTTTGCTATTCTCCAGTCCTCACCTGTGGTTAAAGAGGATATAAAGATGTCTGTCAATGCTTCAGCAATTTGTTCTCTTACCTCAATATTCTGGATAGATCTCATCAGGACTCGAGGACTTATCTACTTTAATACCTTTTAAGCTGATCAACACCTTTTCCTTTTTAATAGCAACTTGGCTGAGGAATTCGACACTCCCTGCCCTGAAATCATTATCCACCAAGTCCTTCTCTTTGGTGAATACCGACACAAAGTATGTATTGCAGACCTCAGCTACTTCTTCTGGCTCCACACATAGCTTTCCTCCTTTGTCCTTGAGTGGGCTAACCTGTCCCTGGTTCTCTCTTGCTTTTTATATCCATATGAAAAGCCTTGGAATTCTCCTTAATCCTGTTTGAACAAATAAAATTTACAGCCCAGGAACAGGCCCTTTGAACCTTCAATCCTGAGCCGATCCAAATGTACTGTCTAAATCTGTCGGTCAATTTCTAAGCACCTGTATCCCTCTGCTCCCCACCTACTCATGTATCTGTCCAGATGCATCTTAAATTAATCTACCGTGTCTGCCTCTACCACCTCTGCTGACAACGCATTCCAGACCCCCGCCACCCTCTGTGTGAAGTACTTGCCACGTGTATCCCCCTTAAACTTTCCACCTCTCACCTTGAAAGCGTGACCTCTCGTTATTGAATCCTTCATCCTGGGAAAAAGCTTGTCTGTATCCATCCTGTCGATACCCTTCATGATTTTGTAAACCTCAATCAGGTCCCCCTCAATCTCCTTTTTTCTAGTGAAAACAAACCTAACCTACTCAACCTCTCTTCATAGCTAGAACCTTCCATACCAGGCAACATCCTTGTAAACCTCTGCACCCTCTCCAAAGCATCCACATCCTTTTGGTAATGTGGCGACCAGAACTGTACACAGTATTCTAAATGCGGCTGAACCAATGTCTTGAATAATTTTAACATGACTTGCCAGCTCTTATACTCAATGCCCCATCCGATGAAGGCGAGCATACCATATGCCTTCTTGACCACTCTATCCACTTGTGCAATGGATCTGAACTCCCAGATTTCTCTGCTCATCAACTTTTCCCAAGGCGCTTCCGTTTACTGTATAATTCACTCCAGAATTAGACTTCCCAAAATGCATCACCTCACATTTGCCTGGATTGAACTCCATCTGCCACTTCTCCGCCCAGTCTATCCTCCACTTCTCCAGTCTATCTATATTCTCCTGTATTCTTTGACAGTCCCCTATGCTTTCTGCTACTCCACGAATCTTCGTGTCATCTGCAAACTTACTGATCAGACCAACAACACCCTCTTCCAGATCATTTATGTATATTACAAACAACAGTGGCCCCAGCACTGATCCCAGTGGAACACCACTGATCACCTTTCTCCATTTCAAGAAACTCCCTTCAACTACTAATCTCTGTCTCCAAGTTCTTTATCCACCTGGCTAGAACTATATGAATTCACTTTCTCCATTAGTTTACCACTGGGAACCTTATCAAATGCCTTCCTAAAGTCCATGTATATGACGTCTATAACCCTTCCTTCATTTATCAACTTGGTCACTTCCTCAAAGAACTCTATTAAGTTGGTAAGGCACAATCTCCCCCCCACAAAACCATATTGCCTATCACTGGTAAGCCCATTCATTTCCAAATATAAATAGATTTTATCCCTCAGTACCTTCTCCAGCAACTTTCCCACCACTGACATCAGGCTCACTGGTCTGTAGTTACCTGGAATATCCCTACTACACTTCTTGTACAGGAGGAAACAACATGAGTAACCCTCCAGTCCTCCGGCACCTCACCTGTGTTTAAGGATGCTACAAAGATATCTGTCGGGGTCCCAGCTATTTCCGCTCTCACCCCCCTCAGCAACCTGGGATAGATCCCATCCGGTCCTCGGGATTTGTCCACCTTTAGCCTACCCAACACATCTTCCCTCCTTATATCAATGTGATCCAAAGAAAACAAACTTTTATCTGTAATCTCAGCATTCATCACCTCTCGTTTCTCAGTGAACACTGATGCAAAGTAATCATTGAGAATCTCACCCATTTATCAGGTTCGACACACAACCTTCCTTCCTTATCCTTTAATGGACCAACCCTTTCTCTGGTTCCCCTCTTGCTTCTTATACAAGAATAAAAGGCCTTGGGATTCTCCTTAATTCTGCTCGCTAAAGTTATTTCATGACCCCTTTTAGCCCACTTGATTCCTCGTTTAAGATTGGTCCTACTCTTTGGATATTTCTCCAAGGCTCCTTCTGTTCTTAGCTGCCTGGACCTTATGTACGCTTCCCTTTTCCTCTTGCTAGTCGCACGATTTCTCTTGTCATCCACGGTTCACGAATTTTGCCTTTCCTATCTCTTGTTTTCAAAGGGATATGCCTATCCTGCACTATCTTCAACCTATCTTTGAAAGCCTCCCACATATCAAGTGTGGACTTTCTTCAAATAGCTGTGTCCTAACCACATTTCCCAGCTCGTGCCTAATTTTGATACAGTTGGCCTTGGCCCAGTTTAGTAATTGTCCCTTAGGACCACTCTCATCTTTGTCTACGAGTATTCTAAAACTTACAGAATTGTGGTCGCTATTCCCAAAGAGGTCACCCACTGCAACTTCTACAACCTGGCCTGGCTCATTCCCCAACACCAGGTCCAACTGTTAACTGTTTGTTAACAACTTTTCATGATCCCTTTTAGCCTTTCTAATTTCTTTGTTTACGCTCTTTCCTACTTGGGGCAGCATGATGGCTCAGTGGTTAGTCCTGCTATCTCACAGCACCAGGGACCCGGGTTCAATTCCAGCCTCAGGCGACTGTGTGTGGAGTTTGCACAATCTCCCTGTGCCTGCATGGGTTTCTGCCGTGTGCTTTGTTTCCTCGCACAATCCAAAGATGTGAAGATTCGGTAAATTGCCCATAGTGTTCAGGATGTGTAGGTAAATTACATTAGTCAGGGGTAGTTATAGGATAATAGGGTAGGGGAATGGGTTACTGTTCGGATGGTCGTTCGTACATAACTTGCCATACCTATTCATTTTATCCTGAACACTTATTAACTGACGTTTGAAATACTCCCATATGTTGGATGTAGATTTACCCTTAAATGGCCACCTCCAATCAAAATTCTCCAGTTCCTGCCAATCATATTGTTGGCGGTTGCCTTCCCCTAATTTAATACCTTCACCTAAGAACTGCTGTTATTCCTATCAATGTAACGGTGTTGGCTGTGTCCTGCAGTGTATAGGGTTTGCTGGTGGACAGTAAACAGGTTATTTCTATCTGGTGAGCTGGTGCTAGTAGGAGTGCCAATAGTGTCACTGCTAAAGTCACAATCATTTACAATTGCTATCGATGATTTAGACAAAGAAAACAATTGTAATGTCTCCTGGTTCACTGAGAAGACCACGTTGAATGGGAGAGAAAGCTGTGGGGAAGACCAAAGAAATTGTAAATAGATATGGATAGGTTCACTGAATGGGCAGGTAATTGGCAGGTAGAATAAAGTATGGAGAAATATCCATGCGCAGAGATCCAAACTAACTCGGTGACAGATTAAAATATGTGTGCCCTGCCCAGTCTGGACCCAGTGAGGTTTATTGCTGGGGAGAACATTTTTCTGACTGCATATTATAACATTGCAACGTGAGGTACTGAGTGTGACAGAATTCTCTGTGACAGAGATCATCATGTCATCCACATTGCTGCCTATATTGTGTGAGGTATACAGTATTTAAAACATTCTAGGAGAAAGTGAGGACTGCGGATACTGGAGATCAGAGCTGAAAATGTGTTGCTGGAAAAGCGCAGCAGGTCAGGCAGCATCCAAGGAGCAGGAGAATCGACGTTTCGGGCATGAGCCTGAAGAAGGGCTCATGCCCGAAACGTCGATTCTCCTGCTTCTTGGATGCTGCCTGACCTGCTGCGCTTTTCCAGCAACACATTTCGGTGTTTAAAACATTGCCAAGAGGAGATATAATGTAATGAAATGCAATTCATGTTTGTCGAAGAATAGGAAAAACAGAATGTTTGGGTTTAAAATGGTGAGAAACTATTAAATATTATTGTCCAGAGGGGTTTATGGTATCAGATATTTAACATGATTGTAGAGCTACTCATGAGGAGGACAAATGATACATTGTCAGTTATTTCCAGCAGATTGTAAGAGGAATATGAGGAAGTCTTAGCAAGTTTTGAGAAGATTTGTAGCTCAGGTTGAGGTTTTGGATGTAGGTTTGCTTGCTGAGCTGAAAGGTTCATTTCCAGATGTTTCGTTACCTTACTAGGTGACATCTTCGGTGGACGTCATGCGAAGCAATGCTGAAAATTCCTGCTTTCTATTTATATGTTTGAGTTTCTTTGGGTTGGTGATGTCATTTCCTGTGGTGAAGTCATGTGGTCATTCCAACCGGAACTCTATCAACAAGCACATTGAGTTAGACCCCATCTACCACCCTCTGAGAAAAGGAACAGGAAGTGACTTCAGGGTGTGATTTGCGTCACTACCCAATCTTCCCTTGGCCCCCGACCCACCCCACCCCACTCTATATACCGGATAGGTGACTGTATTGCTCTTGACGACAAACAGAAAGCTCTCATCTCTCTCATGTCTATTTCACTGGAATTTTGAGTTTTCTATTAATTGGCCATCAAGAATAAGGAAGTCTTGCTGCAACCGTTTTACTGAGACAACATCAAGAATGCTGTGGACCACTTTAATCCTCAGACCGACTGTAAACATCTTTTGCCTTTATCCTCCTAAAGTCTGCTACTGTTCTCTTCCCTGCTTACTCCAGTGTCAATTTGTGTATCATCTGCAAATTTTGGAAAGATCTCCTGTTTTATGGAGTTTGATACGGAGTAAAGCTGTCTCGAATGTGTCTGCATTAAACACTCTTGGACAGGTACAACATGGCTTAGATATACAGTAAAGCTGCCTCTACATTTGATGTTAGCACAAACAGATATTTCCTTTTCAGATATAGACAAGCAAGAAAAAGTGGGAACTTGACAGTCAATGCTATTGCATCATTTGTTCACTGTCAATGTCATGTTCATTCTGCCCCTTTATCCTAGAAATCTGCATGTGCGCTGTTTTCTATCAAAATTCAGAACACATGTTTGCAGTGTTCCAGTTTAACAGCACTAGAGCACATACAGGATTGAAAGTAAAGCTTTCCCTAAACTGTGTGTGTCTAAAATTCCTAGACTAGGTAGAGAACAGGTAGGCAGGATCAGCACGGGAAGCTCTTTCAATGATGCTACAGTCAAAGGTGTCAAGGGCAGGCGTAATCTGAGCAGAGATGCAGAGTAAAACTCACATACCCCCCAAAACACAGACATGGACAATATAACGGCACATCCCTGAACTCCCAAAAGGATCAAAACATAACTGTGCACAGTGGTTAGCACTGCTGCCTCACAGCGCCAGAGACCCGGGTTCAATTCCCGACACAGGCGACTGACTGTGTAGAGTTTGCACATTCTCCCCGTGTCTGCGTGGGTTTCCTCCGGGTGCTCCGGTTTCCTCCCACAGTCCAAAGATGTGCAGGCCAGGTGAATTGGCCATGCTAAATTGCCCGTAGTGTTAGGTAAGGGGTAAAGGTAGGGGTATGGGTGGGTTGCGCTTCGGCGGGGCGGTGTGGACTTGTTGAGCCGAAGGGCCTGTTTCCACACTGTAAGTAATCTAATCTAATAACTGGTTTAACATTCTCAGCAGGAGCTGACCCCTTCGACAAATTCATGGACTTTTGTTTGATTCTCTCTGTTCTGATTCTCGGCAAGATTTCTGGTTCTTAACATCGACAGTTGCCTAATACCATGTATCATGTGCTCCCAAGCACAGTATCTGATACCTGTCCAGTGTGTGATACAGGAGCCTCTCAGTGACAGGGGGAGGTGAATGTGAGCCTGACCCACTTGTGTGAATGTCCTGTGTTAAATCTGATCTCTGGGCAATGTTTAATACTTCAAATATTCAAGCATCTCCATTTACTCTTTGTCCTATCGAAATTCCCACGACAATGATATCAAAGAGAAATACTGCTTCTGTAATATACTCGATAACCAGCGCATGTACAATCCAGGATTCGATACAGACTAAATATCTTCGACACTATTCATATCAAATGCTCGCAGGACAGGTATAGTATGAGGTTAGGAACAGAGTGGGGAAATCCCCTCTACATTGTTCCCATCAAACACCTGGCCACAGGTTTCAAATTCCTTCACCACACTGTCCAATGACTGTAGATCTGTCTCTGAATTTCGAATCATAATTTGGGGAGCTATTCAACTCGGTGAACCCTCACAGCTCTCTTTCTCTATTGTCTCTCCTTTTTAGTCTCTCTCTCTCTCTCTCTCTCTCTGTTTCTGTATCTTCATGAAATCATGAGGAGAATGGATACGATAAGTAGATAAGTCCTTTTCCCTGGGGTGGGAGTGTCCAGAACTACGGGGCATAGGTTTTGGGTGAGAGGGGATAGATTTAAAAGAAACCTGTAGGGCAACTTTTTCACACAGAGGTTGGAGCACGTATGGAATGAGCTACCAGAGGAAATGGTGGAGGCTAGTCCAAATACAACAGTTAAAAGCCATCTGAATGGGTATATGAATAGGAAGGGTGTAGAGGGTTATGGAGCACGTGCTGACAAATAGGGCTCGATTAATTTTGGATATCTGGTCAGCATAGATGAGTTGGACTGAAGGATTTGTGTCTGTGCTGTACATGTCTATGACTTTATGACTCTGCCTCTCACTTCTCTATCTGCCTTCCTCACTTCTGGTTGTTTTCTGAGAATATATTACAACTTTATAATTTAAGTCAGACTCTGTAGTTAGTGAAACAGCATTTGCTGTGTCTGGAGGTTTGAGGATTGACTGGGAGTCAGTAAGCAGGTTCATTTCCAGTTTGGGCAGCTCGTTTTATTGGGGTTCCAGAAAGCCACAGCCATTTTGAATTGATATCAATGACTCAGACGGAGAGAACAAGTGTAATGTCTCCAAATCACTGATAAGATCATGTTGGGTAGGAGTGAAAGCTGTGGGGATGACCAAAGAGGTTGCAATCAGATATGGACAGGTTTACTTGAGTGGGCAGGGAATTGGCAGGTGGAATATAATTTGGAGAAATGTAGGACATTGTAAGCTGCTCTGGAAGATTAGATTGCATGGAAGCCAGGGGGACCTGGCAAATTGAATACACAATTGGCTTGATGGGAAGGATGCTTGTCAGACTGGAGGTCTGTGACTAGTCACATACCTCAGGGGTTGGTGCTGTGCCCATTACTGTTTTGTTATCTATATCAATGATTTGGATGAGAATGTATTAGGCAGTTTTAGTAAGTTTGTTGATGACACTAAAATAGGAGGTATCGTGGGCAGTGAGGAAGGTTGTCAGAAATTTCAGCAGGACCTTGATCAGCTGGGGAAGTGGGCTGAGAAATGACAAATGGAGCATAATATAGAGAACTGTTAGGTGTTGTATTTTGGAAACTCAAATCAAGGTAGGTGTTTCATGGTGAATGGTAGGGCCTTAAGAAGTGTAGAATTCAGGTTCACAGTTCTCTGAGTGTGGAATCACAGGTGGACAGGACAGTGAAGAAGGCCTTTGGCACACTGAGACCACTGAGTTGGGAAGTTATGTTGCAATTATACAGGATGTTGGTGAGACCGCACTTGGAATATTATGTTCAGTTTTGGTCACCTTGCTATAGGAAGGATATCACTGAACTGGAAAGAGTGCCAAAGAAATTTATGATAATGTTTTTAGGACTCAATGGTTTGAGTTACAGATTGGGCAAGCTTTTTTTCTTTTGAGTATAGGAGACTGTGGGGGCTCTTATAGAAGTGTATAAGAGTATGAGAGACATGGATTGTGTAAATACACTCAGGGTGGGGGAATGTTTCCCACGGTTGGGGAATTGAGGACTAGAAAGCATCAGTTTAAGGTTAGAGGGGAAAGAATAAAAGGGAATCTGTGGGGCAGCTTTTTTACCCAGAGGGTGTTACGCACACACCTACATGCACACACACACAGTAGTTAAGACAGGTACATTAACAACGTTTAAAAGACATTTGGACTAATACAGGGACAGGAAAGGTTTAGAGGATTAGGGGCCAAGTGCAGAGAAATGGGGTTCACATGGATGGACATTTTGCTCAGCATGGACCAGTTTGGGCCAAAGGGCCTGTCTCCATGCTGTAGGACTCTATGACTCTGTGTGCAGCTGAGATTTCCAAACTAACTCAATGTCGTACTAAAATATCCATTCTATGCCCATGCTTCCAGACTGAAAGAGGCTTTGTCCCTGAGGAAGGATTGTCAACTGACTGGGTATTTTAAGAATACAACATGAAGGTACTAAGTGTAACAGAATTCGCTACATCCCATCACATCATATACTCTGCTATCTGTATTGTGTGAAATATATTTAAAACAATCAGTGGAAATATGAAAGTGATTCATGTCTGAAGCTGGAATAGAAAAAGAAAACATAATATTTGGGTTTAATATGGTGAGAAATTATTAAACATTATTGTCCAAGGTTAAGTTTTGGTATCGGAAATTTAATAATGTAGAGCCCAAACATAAGAGGACAAATGATACATTGCCACATATTACCAGGGGATTGTTTTCGAAACAAGAGTAAGTCTTGATATGCATCTCAGTCATCAGATTTTTCATTTCACTCAAAATGTTAATATCCCATTGGAGCTCCTCCTTGACACACTTAGACATACATTCACAAACACACACAATCATTCTCTCATACACAGGTACACGATTAATCTTTCATTTACACAGAAACACACAAAATCTCTTGCACAGACATGCTCACAAACGCAAGCACTCTGTCATGCATTCACACGTGCACACATATTCTCTCTTTCACACACACACAAACACACTCACATTCACACACACGCGCGCACACAGACACTTGTCGTTCATTACAACTGCACCACCTGATAGAATCACCCAATATTACACCTACCTCTCACACTCACTCCAAGGCAATCTCTCACTCAAGTAAACTCAAACCCTAACCCTTATTGCTCTCTATTATACTCCCTCACAGTCACATGCATGCCCTCAGAATTCCATTCCCCAGTTCCTATGCACTCTCACTCCTTTACATGGATCTATGGGCCCAGAAAGTTTGTTTATTTGCAAATCATTTTTTTTTAGATAGTAGAACATTGGAAGCCACAGTGTGTCAGTGTGGTATTTGATGTAGTCCTGTTCTAGGGGCTAAAGCAAGCATGATCCAGTTTAAAAATGTGATAGATTCTGAACAATTCCACACCAATGCAATTCAGTGGCTGAGCTGGCATGTGACATTTTGTAATTTCCTATCACTCTGCATGTTTGAAGTTTAGGAAGTTAACAGACACTGCTGAATTTTTTAATTGAGTCAGGGTGGTAGCCTTAAACATATTCTGGAACTTGCTGACAAAATACCTGACCCAACTAAATAGACAGAAGTGGGTACTGCAGATGCTGGAGATTAGAGTACTGGAAAAGCACAGCAGGTCAGGCAGCATTCGAGGAGGAGGAAAAGCGACGTTTCGGGCAAAAGCCCTTTATCAGAATTCCTTTGTTGCTGTACCCCATTTAACATTGTACCATTTAGTTTATATTGTCCTTCCTCAGTCTAACGTCCAAACAGAATCAGTTCACATCTCGTTGTGGTTCATCTTCAGGAGGCTGAGATGGACAAACAGTTAGGTGCATTTTAATCTGCAAGGCCAGAATGAATGATTCAGAAGGTGTCAGTCAGTCAGTTAGCCATTTTAGGTGTGTTCACGGCAGCCATTTCATGTCAGCACAGCATTGACATTGACTTCATAAGTAGACAAAGGCAAGGAAGAGTGGGAACTTGGGAGTCCATGACAATTTGAATGCACCATCGACTCACTAGAATAATAGCTGGACAGTAAGGGCTCAGTGACAAGGGAGTGAGACTACACAAACCTAGGATTGTATTCCTGAAGGATTGGAGGGAATGAAAAATTTTGAGACACTGGAAACTGCTGAGATTGATAGATCAAAAAACTTCTTGCTGCTTCCGGGTCTCGGACTAAGATCCTCACCTAAAAATCTAACAATACTCTGAAATCCTTTCAACAGTAAATTGAAGGAACAAAGCCTTGCATTTCTCTACATGAGGTTACCAGGTGAGGATGACAGAATTCCTCTCCAAAAGAGCATTTTTAAGTCAGATTGCTTTTTCCAACAATCTAGGAGTTATGAGGTCTGTGGAGTTACTTCACCAAAATCCTGCTTTTTTCCTCTACTAATGCCAGGTGGCCTGACTCCCCCATCTCCCAAGCAATGGCTGTCAGCCCCACTCCTTCCGTTCCCCTAGGAAAGCCCGATAGCCCGACTTTCCTCTGTTTCCCTACTCATTTCCCCTAGTAATAGCCAGTAGATCCTACACATTGTTCCCCTAGAACTGTGTCACTGGGGAAGACACAAGCAATCTCCCTGAGGTAACAGTGGCTGAAGGACCTGAACTTAAGGGAATTTATATTTGCCAGGGTTTGGTGTTGGAGAGACTGTTAGGTCTGAAGGTTGATAAGTCTCCGGGGCCTGATGGTCTGCATCCCAGGGTACTCAAGGAGGTGGCTCAGGAAATCGTGGATGCGTTGGTGATTATTTTCCAGAGTTCAATAGATTCGGGGTCGGTTCCTGAGGATTGGAGGGTGGCTAATGTTATACCACTTTTTAAGAAAGGTGGGAGAGAGAAAGCAGGAAATTATAGACCAGTTAGTCTGACCTCAGTGGTGGAAAAGTGCTGGAGTCTATTATAAAGGATGAAATTACAACACATCTGGATAGTAGTAACAGGACAGGTCAGAGTCAGCATGGATTTATGAAGGAGAAATCATGCTTGACTAATCTTCTGGAATATTTTGAGGATGTAACTCTGAAGATGGACAAGGGAGATCCAGTGGATGTAGTGTACCTGGACTTTCAGAAAGATTTTGATAAA